>NC_086195.1:1527500-1795000 GCF_035770615.1 Melospiza melodia melodia
TTTGTAAAAGAGTTGGGCTCCATTTCTGAGGTGTTTGAATGAACTGCTCTGGTTTCCCTCCTTCCCAAAGCTCTGCTGCCTCCTGACTGAAAGGGAAACACCCTCAGAGAGCAGGGTGCAGGTGCAGGAGAGGCTGAGGGTGCAAAAAGATCCAGACCCACACAGAGACACTTTGGAAACCCCAAATTTCTTTCATGGAAACCCCAAACTGCCACAAAACCCATTGGATTCCACAGAATCCCCAAATCCCCGGGGCTGGCACAGCCCTGCCAGCCCATGCAGTGCCAGCTGTGCCCCACGGGCACCTTGTGCCCAGCCCAGAGCACTCAGTGCCACCTCCAGGGCACACCTGCAGGGATGGGCACTGCAAAGCTCCCTGGGCAGCCCCTGCCAAGGCCTGAGCTCCCTTTCCATGGGCAAATTGCTGCTGCTGTCCCAGCTGAGAGCAGTGTTGGATCAGAAATTGGGAGGAATCTTGCCTGTGAGGGTGGGCAGGCCCTGGCACAGGGTGCCCAGAGCAGCTGGGGCTGCCCCTGCATCCCTGCAATGTTCAGTTCCAGGCGGGACACTGGGGACAGTGGGGGTGTCCCTGCCATGGCAGGGGTGGCACTGGGTGGTCATTAATGTCCCTTCCAGCTCAGCCATTCCATAACTCTGTGATTACCCCACCGTGCCATCCCTAATGCCGTGACTCAGTGATTTACTAATTTTAAGCCTCCTTTGTTTGTTCCGCACAAGGAAATGGAAAAAGTGAATTCCTGTTGATCAACCCCTCTGCCAGATATAGCACATCATTCCTTTTGTCTGGAAAGTTTTGTTTCCAAACACCATCCATTAATCAAGGCCCAGTAATGCAGCACTTTGTCCATCCAAATATTTTCCAGCAGATCTCAGCAAGGGGATGTTTTTTTATCCTGGTGTTGTGAGCAGCTCCACTCCCATCAAAAAGCTCAGCCTGGCATCACCTTTTAACCCAAATTAAAACAAATGAATGGGATTCTTGTCCATTTAGGAGCTTTAACCACCTTAGAGCATCACAGGAGTGCTCTGGGCAGTGGGGAGCACTGGGAATGCTGAGGGCTGGGAGAACACTGGAATCCTTTGCCTTGACGCTGGTGTTTGATTGGAATTCTCCTCCACCCAAGCAAAGCTGAGCTTTAACATCCTCAGTGCTTCCCATCCTTCACTAAATGCAATAAAGCTTCTGATGGAAAATTAATTCAACACGTTGACAGCCGAGATTTAATTGTGGGGGACGAGGGAACCTCTTGGGAAGAGTCAAAGAGAGGTGTCCCTCAAAGTGGAGCTTTCCAGGGCAAAGCAGTGGCTGGAAAACAAAGCCTTTGTTTGCTCTGCTGCTCTTGAAGTTCAAAATTCACCCCTTTTTTCCCCACACAACAGAAAAACGTTCCATGGGATTGATTTTTTTTCTTTTGAATCTCACCCAAAACTCCACGTTTGGTGTGGGAGGGACCTGGAATCCCATCCCATTGCAGCCCTTCCACTCTGCCAGGTTGTTCCAGTCCCTGCCCAAGCCAGCCTTGCAGGGGTGCCCATCCACAGTCTGGGGGCTGCTCATCACACCAGCCCATGAGCCAGGACACAGAACTGCCCAAAACACCAGAAACAAACCCGAGATAACCCAGGGATCAACACTTCAGTTTCATTGAAGCTCCAACATCCAAGTTCTCCAGCGGGTTTGGATCACAGAATGGGTTGGGTTTGGGGGTTGGTTTTTTTAAGAACTGAGTTTAAGAACTTTTACAAACAAATTATCTGCAAATGTGGCTTTTACAGGGCCAAAGCATCATCAGGATTGGAAGAGACCTTTGTCACAGACATCTTTTATGAAAAATCCTTTCCTTAGGATTTCTCCTCCTGAGAAGCTGGGAGGCCTCAGGAACAAAATGTAAACATTGATTATCTGCTGCTGTGGAATGCAACAGGTGCATCTGGGATTGGTCCCATGTGGTTGTTTCTAATTAATGGCCAATCACAGTCAGCTGGCTTGGTCAGTGACAAGCCTTTGTTATTCATTATTTCTTTTTCTATTCTTAGCCAGCCTTCTGATGAAATCCTTTCTTCTATTCTTTTAGTACAGTTTTAATGTAATATATATAATAAAATAATAAATCAGCCTTCTGAAACATGGAGTCAGATCCTCGTCTCTCCCCTCATCCTCAGACCCCTGCGAACACCATCACAGACCTTCAAAACGCCCCAGCAGCACCAGCATCACCCCAGGGCCACATCCTGAACACTCCCAGAGACTGCAGCCCCTCCCTGGGCAGCTCATCCCAAGGCCTGACCGCCCTTCCAGGGACAAACATCCTCTAATTTCCAACCTGCACCTCCGTGGGCTCCCAGCTCCACCTGAGAGCACAGATCCAGCCTGTGGTGCCCGGGCCAGGCCTCCAGCAGCCGCCCCTGGCCAGGTGTGCCCAGCCAGGGCTGCTTTTCCTTTCAAGCTGTGCCAGCATTTCCCTCCCTCATGCCCCAAACAGCCACTGGCCAGCAAAGCAAACGCACTCAGGGCAAGGTCAGTGCAAATAATTGGGGAGTTTTCTCCCCTTCAAAAGGAGGAGGAGGAGGATTGCTTCCTCCCCAGCCCCACCCACAGCAAACCCAGCACAAAAGGCTTCTGTTCTGTCTCCCAGAGAAAAATCCCCTGGCGTTTCACTTTGATTGATGATACACAATAAACCGAGGCAGGAACCCAGTGCATGTGTTGGGTTGGAACCCAGGGACTCCAAACATGGATCCTGCCCCATTCCTGGGGCTGCTGATGCCCAGGGACCCTGGAACCAGCCCAGGGAGGAGCTGGAGCTGCTGCAGAGCCCAGAGGAGGCTCCAGGATGGGCAGAGGGATGGAGCAGCTCTGCTGGCAGGAAAGGCTGGCACAGCTGGCATTGTTCACCTGCACAGGAGAAGCTTTGGGCTGAGCTCAGGGTGGCCTTGCAGGGCCTGGAGGAGCCCCAGGAAAGCTGGAGAGAGACAATTGCCAGGGGATGCAGGGACAGCACCCAGGGAAGGGCTGCCAGTGCCAGAGGGCAGGGCTGGGTGGGATCCTGGCCATGAGGAATTGTTCCCTGGCAGGGTGGGCAGGCCCTGGCACAGGGTGCCCAGAGCAGCTGGGGCTGCCCCTGCACCCCTGGCAGTGCCCAAGGCCAGGCTGGACACTGGGGACAGTGGGAGGTGTCCCTGCCATGGCAGGGGTGGCACTGGGTGGGATTTGAGGTCCTGCCCAGCCCAAACCATTCCATGATTCCATGCTTGTCCCTGGCTGATGCTGACATCCCCTGCAGGGGCGCCTCTCCCCGTGGTTTCTGTCCCAGTCCCTCTGAGTGGAGCTGCTGTGCTGCTGCAGGATCTGAGGGATTTCTGGTGCAGGATCTGAGGGATTTCTGGTACAGGATTTCAGGAATTGCTGGTGCAGGATTTCAGGGATTGCTGCTGCAGGGTCTGAGGGATTGCTGCTGCAGAGTTTGAGGGATTGCTGGTGCAGGATCTGAGGGATTGCTGGTGCAGGATCTGAGGGATTTCTGGTGCAGGGTCTGAGGGATTGCTGGTGCAGGATTTCAGGGATTGCTGCTGCAGGGTCTGAGGGATTTCTGGTGCCGGGTTTGCTGCTCCCTCTGGCAGCCACTCACCCCGTGGGCAATGGAGATGTTTGGAAGCAAGGGAAGCAGCACCTGCAGACGGCAGAGCCCTGGTGGCAGCCAGGCTGGGACCATCGGGAGCCTGGCATTGCCAGAGGCAGGATCCAGGGTTCTGCAGTGCCAGCACTGGGGTTTGGGGTGGCTGATGGCACCGAACCAGCACCAAATCCCCCTGGGCAGAGGGTGGCCTCTCCCTGGGGTGTCCTTGGGATGCAGGGCGCTGTTATCCCGCGGGGATGGAGCAAACCCAGCCCCTGCGTGCCTGTCCTGGTGCCCAGCAGGCGGGCTGGGCTCATCAGGAGCAGCCCTGGGGACCCAGCAGGACAAAAGGAGGGCTCAGTGCCAAGGACACGCTGGCACTGCTGCCCACTCTGTCCCTGTTCCCCCTTAGCTGAGGGTCTCTGCTCACACTGCAGCTCTCGGGACAGATTTCTGTTCTGGAGCCTGATGTTTGCCAAGGGAAAGCATCACTGTGAGCTTTGGTGGACAATTAATTAATCATGGTTCAATCAGCCCTTCCCTCCTGCTCCTGCAGCCCTCTCTGGAATCATCTCTCCCATTCCAGCATTTCCTCAGCTGCTCTTCCTCACCCTCAGGAGCTGCAGGAACAAGCAGGGAACTCCAGAAGCTGCCAGGGAAGTTGTGTGCAGCCCAGCCATTTCTCCAATGTGAATTTGAGAGGCTGTGTGTGACCCCTGAGAGCAGGGGGAGGGTGAGGAGCACACACAGGGCACACAGGGCACACAGGGAACACAGAATTCCTGGGGGAGGGACTCGCAGGACCCGCCTGGTGTCACACTGGGGGTCAGAGCTGCTGCCTGGCAGGACAGGGACTGCCCTGGGGGCACATGGGGCACCTGTGGTGAAGGACACTGCCAAGGAGTTTTGCTTCTTGTTAGCGAGGAAAAACCTGCAGGGGAAAATCTGGGTTTGAATTGCATTTCCAGTCTGTGTGAGGTGGCTCTGGCTGAACAAGGCACTGCCCAAGGTGTCTCATCCTGTGTTTCTTGGATCCCCAAATCCCCAAATCCCTGGGGCTGGCACAGCCCTGCCAGCCCATGCAGTGCCAGCTGTGCCCACCTTGTGCCCAGCCCAGAGCACTCAGTGCCACCTCCAGGGCACACCTGCAGGGATGGGCACTGCAAAGCTCCCTGGGCAGCCCCTGCCAAGGCCTGAGCTCCCTTTCCATGGGCAAATTGCTGCTGCTGTCCCAGCTGAGCCTGCCCTGGCCCAGCCTGAGGCCGCTCCCTCAGGGAACCTTCCAGAAGAACACAGGGCTGCTGTACCCACCAGGAAAGGCTGGACGAGCCCCAGCTCTTCACTCTGAAGTCTCAGACATCACTATAGAAATCCACATTACATAAAAACCCTAATGCAAGCCCAGCCAAGAGGAGCCCGGGCAATGTGCTGAGGAAGCCTCCCCTCTCCAGGAGCTCAGCTCTGCCCTCCCAGGGCAGCAGAATGGGCACTGTGCCCCAGGTCACTGCCAGGGCAGCCCCCACCCAGCATTCCTGCCCGTCCCAGCAGCTCCTGCGGATCCAGGAGGCAGCTGAGCAGCCAGAATCCATCCAGCAGATCACAGAGCAGGTGCAGCCCGTGGCAAAGCCCAGCTGGGGCTGTGTGGGAGAGGCGTTCAGCAAGGACTCTCCATGCCTTGGCAGCACGTGGAGCCAGCCAGGCTCCCACAGCCTCCCAGGGAAGGCACTGGCACAGCTCTGGGGAGGGCTGTGCTGCTCAGAAAGAAAAGCTGCTTTTTATGGCAGCTCCTGCATTTCCCCACTGGAATCACAGCAATAAATGCATCATTACTTTATTTACAAAGGCTCGACCCAGCACGGTTCAGCTGCTAGAAAAGGTCAAAAAACCCCCACGCTGCTGTGAAAGGCACTTAAATGAACCCCAGAATTGGGCTGGGAGGGATTTTCAGGATCGTTTCCATGTCCCACAGGCAGGGACACCTCCCACTGTCCCCAGTGCCCAGCCTGGCCTTGGGCACTGCCAGGGATGCAGGGATGGAATTCCCTGCCAGGGAACGATTCCCAATTCCCAAAATCCCACCCAGCCCTGCCCTCCTTCAACTTAAAGCCATTCCCTGAGGGCTGGCACTCTCTGCCCGTGTACCAAACCCCTCTCCCTCCTCTCCAGAGCCCCCTTCAGGCTCTGGGATGGGCTCTGAGCTCCCTCAGGAGTCTCCTCCAGGGAGGAGAGTTATTTGGATGAGCTCTCTGTAAATCCCACGTGCCCTGGGGGTTGGGATCACTTCTACAGAGCCACAAGCAGCACCCAGCATTTCCCTTTTCCATCTGGAGAGATTTGCACAGGGAAATGCAGAGCAGCAGCTTGTGAAGGTGGGATCCTGGGAGGCTGAGGGCTGGCAGGGATGTCAGAGATCTTTTCCAGCAGAGCCAGAGCTGGTGTTATTCAGGACAATGAATGCCATTGTTGGGTATTGAGCTCCACCTATGGGCGCCTCCTCGTGCCTCTGGAAATCCTTCAGCTTCAGTGGGACTCAGTCCTGCTTCAAGGCTCCAACCCCAGGTTTTCAAGGTGGGAAGAGCCCTTCAGGAGCACCCAGGCCCACCCCAGCAGCACCAGCATCACCCCAAGGCCACATCCAGACTCCTCCTGGCACTCCCGGGGACAGGGACCCCAAACCTCCCTGGGCAGCTCTGACCCAAACACCCCACAGATCGTCAGAGGGGCACGAAGAAAGAGATTCCTTTCAGAAACTCTCACAAAGGAAAATTATTCACTAGATTTATCTTCATGATTCACTTGATTTATCTTCAATGGCATCAGGAAGCTCTGCTCTCCAGCCCTGGGCATCCATCAGGGTGCCAATGGATGCCCCAGGGTGCCAATGGATGCCCCAGGCTCTTGTCAGCGGTGCCAAGGGACGGGACCAGAGGGATGGGCAGGGATGGGTGCCCAGCAATTCCCCTCACAGGGGGCACAAGCCCTGCCCTGGCAGTGCCCAGCCCCGAGCAGGGACCAGGGGGGCTCTGGGGGCTCCTGCTGGGACATTCCAGAGCCACCTGGGCCCAGCCCTGTGCCCTGAGCCCACTGCAGTGAAGGGAAATTTCCTGTCCCCATCCCCAGCCTGAGCCATCTGCCCTGGTGCAATTCCAGCCCACGGGATTCCCTCTGCTCCTTTCCCTGCCCCTCCTGTCAGGATTTTGGGGAGCACTGAGGTGCCCCCTGAGCCTCCTCTTGTCCAGCTGCTCCTCCCAGGATGTGTTTTCCAGCCATTTCCAAAGGAACTCCAAACAAAAGGAATTCCTGGCAGGAAAACACACACAGCACGACATGACAAAGGCTGGAATGTGACAGTTCCCTGTTACCAATGGAAATTCTGCCCGGGAAGATAAATCCAGCCCTGCCAGCTCCATCCTGTCCCCTGTCACTGGAGTCACCTCTGTGCTCCTGCCTCACTGCCTGTAGCACTGAAAATTTGCTATTAATTGAAAGTTTAGTGTCAAAATGTTCTTTACCAGTGTCTTGGGGAATGTCTTCATCATTGTTTTGTCTTTCCAGATCCATTATGAATTATTAAAAGCATCAGCAAGGAATAATTCTCTGGAAAATGTTTCTGAAGTGTGTTGGGCAAGGCAGGATAAAAAGAACTTGTGTTCCCCAAGCCAAGCAAACTCGAGCAGGCAGGTGATGAAGCCATGGGCAAAATCCCTGCTGGAATTGTTCAAAAATGGTTCAAAAATTGTTCAAATGGCTCCAGAGCTCTGCAGCTCATTCCTCCCCCAGCCCTGCCAAGTGTGGACTGAAGAAGAAGCTTCTGATGGACTCAAAATTTCCACCCTTGGGACTGCTCTGGAAAACAAAACTGATTAAAAACCAACTTTGGTCCTTTTGAGGCTGCTGCCTTCACCTCTTTAATGAGGCAGGGCTTTAATTGGGCACCAGAAATTCCTTTCTGCCATCACAGGACCTCCATCCCTTCACACAGCAAAACCTCCATGGTTTCCCTTAATTCCTTTTGCAGCAAAAGGACTTAAAGTTTTCAGGGGAAGCCACTGAATACTGATGTATTTCTGTATTCCAGGAGCTTCAGAAATCATGGGAGGGTTTGGGATGGAGGGACCTTAAAGCTCATCTCACTCCACCTGCCACCATCCCAGGCTGCTCCAAGCCCCATCCAACCTGACCCTGGACACTTCCAGGGGTGGGGAATCCAGAACCCCTCTGCAAAAAAACCCCAAATTGTTCATTTTTAATAGAAATATTTCATGTATTACCAATGCACAGGGATTATTCTGGAGCAGGAAGATGCTGATACCTTTATCAGGAACTTGAGGCTCAGAAGAATCAGGTTTGATTCTCACACGATCTCCCACGTGGAGCTCATGCAATTCTCTGAGGGTTGGAAACCTTTTCAAGGTGTCACTTTATGAGGGCCTGGCACAACATTCTGCCCCTCTGGAAGCTGAAAATTCCCATTTTGGTGCTGAACTTGGGGTGGTTCTGTGCAGAAAACACCAGGACATTTACAAGAAGACAACAAAATATTTTAATTTCAATCTGCCCCGTGCTATACAAGTGTATAAAATACCAACTAAGCATCCATTGGAACATTACAAAAATAACCAGGAAAAGCAAGCAGCACACTGGAGTCATGGGGACAGGAGGTGGCAGATCCAAGCAGGAACACACTGAGAGCATTCCAAGATTTCCATGGTTCCCACCTCAGGCAGGGGTCAGGTATTAAGATGACAAAAATCAGATTTATTGATGGTTAGAACTGAAAAGCAGCTCTGCTTTTGGAGGGAACACAGCAGCAGCCACCTGGGTTTGTGCTGCCAAAGTCATGCTTTGATTTTTCGTGGAAGAAGGACAGGACAGGAATTACTCCCAATGCTTTGAACTGAATGTGGTGAGACACAGAGTCCAGCAGTCGTTTGAGAAACATGGAAAAGTCTTGGAAAGGCTTCAAGGCAGTTGTGGCAAACCTGCAAAGTTTTCCTCCATCAGTTCCTCTCTTTTGGGTGTTGAATGCAGCACGTGGAGCCAGCTGAGGGCAACCCAGAATAATCTGATTTTCCTGTGTTGCAGCTCCAGCAATCCATGGAATCAGCTCTTCTCAACCAGGGCCAGGCTTTGCTCCACTTCCCAGGGAATCACAGTCCAAGCCAGAGCAGGAAATTCAGTGTATTCCTGGTCTCCAGGCCCTCATTTGTGTTCCAGTCAGGAGTTCCAGGCCCTCCAAACACCCTGTTTCCCTGCACCGTGGCCTGGAACGGCTCCACTCTTTTTAAAACAAACATTATTTCAAAAATCGAGGTGTCAAACAGTCAACATTTGCTTCAATCTCTTCTCAGACCAACTGTGGCAAGGGCAAACCAGGAGACAGCCACAGTCTGATTCCTAAAAACGCAGTGAGAGGCTCCAGCATCCCTTCTCCAAGACCCCAAGTGGCATTTCCTAGGGATAGCAATTCCTGTCTCCTCCAAAAAAATCCTGACCCCTGTTTCAAGGTGAGGATCTCCAGTTTAAAAAACAGTATTAAAATATTTCTGCCATCTTTCTTCTTTAAAATTTGCATTTAGGAGCCTTTAAACACTGCCAGAAAAAAGCCCTAAAGCTTCTCCCACATATTCCCATTGCTTAAATCAGCATTCCTTGGCATGAAGCATTTCATCCCAGCTGAGTTTGGAAGCAAATCTCAGAAAGTTTGGATTTTTTGATATCCAAAAGCAGTAGAAAAAGATCCAAGTGTGCAGCTTGGAGTAGGAATGGACAAGGAAAAGGCACTCCAGCTCTCCTCACTGCTTCCTGGGTGGAATTTTCCAATCCCAAGCAAATCTTTACTCACCAAAAATGCAGATTCAAGTTTCTCCATAGTTGTTTTTCTCACTGGAAAAATCCCCCTGCTCTGAATATGCACCATCAGCATTATTTGAGTCCTTTTTTCACCCCTCGAGTCAAAGCTCCCAAACAAATCATATTGGAGATATAAATTACCTGAACTTAAAATAATTTAAAATCCACGTATTCCAACAATTCTCCTATTGCACGTTTTTCCACTGCTTTGCCAGGTAAAACCCTCTGCAGGAATTCCAAAGGTTCAAATTTTAAAAGCACAACCTCCAGAGCACCAAAAGCAGGTGCTGGAGGAATCGGATCCTGCTGGAAAACGAGTGCCAATAAAACCAAATATAAATATATCATGTATGTACACATCCAGGAGGAATTCTGGGATGCTGAGATAACAAATACTTCGAAACAATTCCCAGATTTCCAGAAACTTGGGAGAAACTCTACAAAAGAAAGCAAATGACTTGAGAAGACCAAGAAGAAACATGCACAAAAACCTAGCGTAAGAAAAAGGGTCAAATTCCCAAAACTCCCATCATCTCTCCAACCCTGTCATCCCAAGGTTTTCCAAACACCCATCAGGGGCGTCACAACAAGGAACCGTCCCCCGGAACAAGCCCAGTTTGTCCCCAAAATGTCCCCTTCTCCCATCCTGTGCTCCCAGCATGTGGGAATTGGCTCGGCACAGGGATCGAGGCTCCAAACCAAGCAGGGAATTCCCTCACGTGCAGCAAACCTGGGGTTCTGCTCCTGCAGCTGCTGCAGCTGTGCCACGGCAAATCCCTGGAGGGCTCCTTGGAAGGCTCCTTGGAAGGCTCCTTGCAAAGGTGGAATTTCCTCCAGGGCCCGGCTCAGCTCAGCGAGGCGGGGCTGTAGTCGGGCCGACGGGTCTGGATGATTTTGGGTTTGGGTTTCTTGGGCTCCTCCTCGGCCTCGCCCTCCTGGTCGCTCTCACACACGTGGACGACCACGCTGGGGGTGGTGGCTGTGGCAGCGTGCAGCTCGTACTTGTCCCCTGAGGGGAGGGAAAACGGGAATGAAAATGGGAATTCCTGAGGAAAGGGCACCTGGAGGCTTTTCCATGTGGGGTATTCCTGAGGAAATGTCACCTGGGGGCTTTTCCATGTGGGGTATTCCTGAGGAAATGTCACCTGGAGGCTTTTCCATGTGGGGTATTCCTGAGGAAAGGGCAGCTGGGGGCTTTTCCATGTGGGCTATTCCTGAGGAAAGGACACCTGGGAGCTTTTCCAGGAGGTTTTCAGGGGGAGAATTCCTGTGGAAATTTTGGGTTTGGGTTTCTTGGGCTCCTCCTCAGCCTCGCCCTCCTGGTCGCTCTCACACACATGGACAACCACGCTGGGGGTGGTGGCTGTGGCAGCGTGCAGCTCGTACTTGTCCCCTGAGGGGAGGGAAAACGGGAATGAAAATGGGAATTCCTGAGGGAAGGGCACCTGGAGGCTCTTCCATGGTGGGAATTCCTGAGGAAAGGGCAGCTGGGGGCTTTTCCATGTGGGGTATTCCTGAGGAAAGGACACCTGGGAGTTTTTCCATGTGGGGCCTTCCTGAGGAAAGGACACCTGGGGGCTTTTCCATGTGGGGCCTTCCTGAGGAAAGGACACCTGGGAGCTTTTCCATGTGGGGCCTTCCTGAGGAAAGGACACCTGGGAGCTTTTCCATGTGGGGCCTTCCTGAGGAAAGGACACCTGGGAGATTTTCTAGGAGGTTTTCAGGGGGAGAATTCCTGTGGAAATTTTGGATTTGGGTTTCTTGGGCTCCTCCTCGGCCTCGCCCTCCTGGTTGCTCTCACACACATGGACAACCACGGCTGGGGGTGGTGGCTGTGGCAGCGTGCAGCTCGTACTTGTCCCCTGAGGGGGGAAAAATGGGAGTGAAAATGGGAATTCCTGAGGAAAGGGCACCTGGAGGCTTTTCCATGTGGGGTATTCCTGAGGAAATGTCACCTGGGGGCTTTTCCATGTGGGGCCTTCCTGAGGAAAGGACACCTGGGAGATTTTCCATGTGGGGCCTTCCTGAGGAAAGGACACCTGGGAGATTTTCCATGTGGGGCCTTCCTGAGGAAAGGACACCTGGGAGCTTTTCTAGGAGGTTTTCAGGGGGAGAATTCCTGTGGAAATTTTGGGTTTGGGTTTCTTGGGCTCCTCCTCGGCCTCGCCCTCCTGGTCGCTCTCACACACGTGGACGACCACGCTGGGGGTGGTGGCTGTGGCAGCGTGCAGCTCATACTTGTCCCCTGAGGGGAGGGAAAACGGGAATGAAAATGGGAATTCCTGAGGGAAGGGCACCTGGAGGCTCTTCCATGGTGGGAATTCCTGAGGAAAGGGCAGCTGGGGGCTTTTCCATGTGGGGAATTCCTGAGGAAAGGACACCTGGGGGCTTTTCCATGTGGGGTATTCCTGAGGAAATGTCACCTGGGGGCTTTTCCATGTGGGGTATTCCTGAGGAAATGTCACCTGGGAGTTTTTCCATGTGGGGCCTTCCTGAGGAAAGGACACCTGGGAGTTTTTCCATGTGGGGCCTTCCTGAGGAAAGGACACCTGGGAGATTTTCTAGGAGGTTTTCAGGGGGAGAATTCCTGTGGAAATTTTGGGTTTGGGTTTCTTGGGCTCCTCCTCGGCCTCGCCCTCCTGGTCGCTCTCACACACATGGACAACCACGGCTGGGGGTGGTGGCTGTGGCAGCGTGCAGCTCGTACTTGTCCCCTGAGGGGGGAAAACGGGAGTGAAAATGGGAATTCCTGAGGAAATGTCACCTGGAGGCTCTTCCATGGTGGGATTTAGGTGGAGAATTCCTGAGGAAAGGGCACCTGGGGGCTTTTCCAGTACGGATTTGGGGAGGGAATTCCTGAGGAAATGTCACCTGGAGGCTCTTCCATGGTGGGAATTCCTGAGGAAAGGGCACCTGGGGGCTTCTCCACGTAGGGAACTCTTGAGGAAAGGGCACCTGAGGGGGGTTTTAATGGGTGTTTTTAGGTGGGGTGTTCCTGAAGAAATGTCACCTGGGGGCTTTTCCAGGGGGGATTTAGGTGGGGAATTCCTTGGGAAAAGGGACATGGTGACTTTTTAATGGGGTTTTTATGTGGGGTATTCCTGAGGAAAGGGCAGCTGAGGGCTTTTCCATGTGGGGTATTCCTGAGGAAATGTCACCTGGGGGCTTTTCCATGTGGGGTATTCCTGAGGAAATGTCACCTGGGGGCTTCTCCATGGGGGATTTAGGTGGGGAATTCCTGAGGAAATGGGACAGGGTGACTTTTCCATGGAGGATTTAGGTGGGGAACTCCTGAGGAAAGGGCACCTGGGGCACTTCCATGGTGGGAATTCCTGAGGAAAGGGAACCTGGCGGGGTTTAATGGGGGTTTTTAGGTGGAGAATTCCTGAGGAAAGGGCACCTGGGGGGTTTTTAATGGCGTTTTTAGGTGGGGAAATCCTTAGGAAATAGGACATGGTGACTTTTTAAAGGGGTTTTGGGGTGGGGAATTCCTGAGGAAAGGTCTCCTGAGGGCTTCTCCATGTGGGGAATTACTGAGGAAAGGGCGCCTGGGGGGTTTTTCATAGAGGCTTTTAGGTGGGGAAATTCCTTAAGAAATGGGACATGGAGAACCTCTAATCGTTCTTTTTTTAGGAAATGTGACATGGTGACTTTCAATGGGTTTTTTTTTAGGAAATGGGACATGGTGAATTTTCAATGGGGTTTTTAGTTGGGAAAATTCCACAGGAATGCTCAGTATTGGGAAAATGACAAATTTTTTAATGCTTGGAAGGGCCTAAAATATTTGTTTTAAAGTTTCTTTTTGGTTTTCCTAAAATTTGGAAGGAAAACTTGGAGTAAAGGAACAGCAGCATGGAGCAGCTCTGAACTCCCACACAAACTGAGGCTGCTGTGTTATTTATTCATTTATTCATTTATTTACTTTTTTATTCCAAGTGCTCCATCAGAAACAACCTCTGCTTCCAAAACCCATTGCAGGGAAATAAAATCTCTGATAAAAATATTTCATAATAAATTATTAAGAATATTTACTGAGGAGGGTTCTTGATGGGAAGTTTTGAATCCCAGCATGAGGGAGCTCAAAGTTGTGCCCTGCCCTTTTCTCCATCCTTTACAATTCCCTAAGTTTGGCGGTGAACAGGAATTTTAAAAATTCTCCAGTAAAATGAATCTGACACAGTTTTTATTTTCTCTAATCTTATTAATGAGAATAATTATTCTCATATAGTAAGAGTAATTTAATTCTGTTCAATGTTATTAAATGTGACCATTTTTCTCTCCCCTAAAATTAATAATACTGCCCCAAACAGGTTGAATCTGAGCTGGATTTAAGGAAAGATCAATTTGCACCAATTTTCATGGATAAATTGTATAAAATATGGGAGAAAAGGGAAATCAAGGATGTGATCATTAATCACTGGGGAAAGGAGGGGCAGGAATTTATCCCTCTTAAATTCCAAAGAATTTTAAGTTCATACTGATAGTTCCTCCTACACTCAGTAGCAGTTTCCTCATCTGAGGAAAACAGAAATAAAAATATAAAGAAAAAATCGAAATAAAAATAAGTAGAAAATATAAATAGAAAGAAAAAAAGGAAAAAATAGAAAAAGAAAACAGAAGTAGAAATTTATAAAAATAAATAGAAAGAAAATAAATATAGAAAGAAAATAAATATAGAAAGAAAAATAAATAGGAATAAAATAAATAGAAATAAAATATAAATGGAAAAAACAGACTAAAATATAAATGGAAATAAAATACAAATAAAAATAAATAAAATAAAGCCAAGATATAAATACAACTAAAATATAAATGGAAATAAAATTAGAAATAAAATATAAATAAAACCAAAATATAAATAGAAAGAAAATATAAATAGAACTAAAATATAAATGGAACTAAAATATAAATAGAAAGAAAAATAACCAGAAAATAGAAATAAAAATAAACAGAAATAAAAATTTCTTGGAAAAGTTTTAGAAATCCAGGAAGTTTTGAGATGTTTTCCTCCACCAAAGTTCTGGTTTTCCCACCTTCTTACCTGGTCCTAGCTTGGAGATTGCATACAGGAGGTCGTAGTTAATGACTGGGGTGGCATCCTCCACTTGTTTCCAGTCCACAGGAGGAGAGGCAGGAGGGGAGATCAGGAACTGCTTGTCTGGGTTTGGGGGGGCCAGGTGGGAGCTCCCGATGTGCAAAGTCTGCAAGAGAAAGCAGAGCACCCCAAAGTGTCCCTGAATGCCTGAATGCTGCAGCCCTGAACCCCTGAACCCCTGCAGCCCTGAATTCCTCAATGCTGCATCCACACAGCCCTGAATGCCTGAATTCCTGCATCCCATAGTCCTTGCATCCCTCAATTCCTGCATCTCTGAATTCCTGCACCCCATAGTCCTTGCATCCCTGAATGCCTCTATTCCTGCATCCCTCAATGCCTAAATTCCTCAATTCCTGCATCCCTGAATGCCTGCAACCCTAAACCCCTGAATGCCTGCATCCCTCAATCCCTGCATTCCTGAATGCCTGCATCCCTCAATGCCTGCATTTCTGCATCCCTGAACCCCTGCATCCCTGAGTGCCTGCACCCTATAATCCTTGAATGCCTGCATGCCTGAGCCCCTGAATGCCTGCATCCCTCAATGCCTGCATTCCTGAATGCCTGCATCCCTCAAACCCTGCATCCCTGAATGCCCAAATTCCTGCATGCCTGAACCCCTGAATGCCTGCATCCCTCAAACCCTGCATCCCCGAATGCCTCTATTCCTGCATCCCTGAATCCCTCAATCCCTGCATTCCTGAATGCCTGCATCCTTTCACCCCTGCATCCCTAAATGCCTGCATCCCTCTATCCTCTATCCCTGCATCCCTGAATTCCTGAATGCCCAAATCCCTGCATCCCTCAGTTCCTGCATCCCTGAATGGCTGTGCTCCTGAATGCCTGAATCCCTGCATGCCTGAGTCCCTGCATCCTTGAATGCCTGCAGAATCCCTGAATCCCCTAATCCCTGAATCCCTGCACCCCTGTATGCCTGCACCCCTGCATCCCTCAATTCTTACATTCTTGCACCCCTGCATCCCTGAATGCCCAAATCCCTGAATGCCTGCATCTTTTCACCCCTGCATTCCTGAATGCCCAAATCCCTGAATTCCTGCATCCCTCAGTGCCAGCATTCCTGCATCCCCGAATGCCTGCACCCCTGCACCCCTCAATTCCCCATCCCTCAATCCCTGCATCCCCTCATCCCGGGGCTGTCGTGCCCTGCCCGGCACTCAGGGTGGCAGCACCAGCCAGGACACAGCTCTGATCCACCGGGATGCTCTTCCCTAAAACCCAAACCCTTCCAAACCTCCAGGACACAGCTCTGATCCACCGGGATGCTCTTCCCTAAAAACCCAACCCTTCCAAACCTCCAGGACACAGCTCTGATCCATCGGGATGCTCTTCTCTAAAACCCAAACCCTTCCAAACCTCCAGGACACAGCTCTGATCCACCAGGATGTTCTTCCCTAAAACCCCAACCCTTCCAAACCTCCAGGACACAGCTCTGATGGAAATTCCACCGAGATGTTCTTCCCTAAAACCCAAAGCTCTGCCCTCCCACACCTCCAGGACACAGCTCTGATGGAAATTCCAAAGGGATGTTCTTCCCTAAAAATCCAAACCTCCAGGACACAGCTCTGATGGAAATTCCACCGGGATGCTCTTCCCTAAAAACCCAAAGCTCTGCCCTCCCACACCTCCAGGACACAGCTCTGATGGAAATTCTTCCCTAAAACCCAAAGCTCTGCCCTCCCACACCTCCAGCAGGACAGGGCCTCTAAGGCCTTGTGACAAACGGTGCCAGGAGTCATCCTCAAAAGTGGGAGTGGAGGGAATTCCAGCAGGGACAAAAATAACCTGGATCATGGGGGTGCCCAACACTTCTGGATTCATTTTCCCACTCGATTTTCAGAGGGAAAAGCAGCTGGGAAAGCAGCTGGGAAAGCAGCCTGATGCCAGAGCCCGAGTTTGGGCAGGAACAGAGAGCAGGGAGCTCCAGAGCTGCTCTGGTGGAGATGCCCAAGACTGGGATGGGCAGGGAGAGCCTGGAATGGGCAGGGAGAGCCTGGAATGGGCAGGGAGAGCCTGGAATGGGCAGCTCCAGAGCCCTGGAATGGGCAGCTCCAACATTAAATGTGGAGCTCCAAGACTGGCATGTGCACCTCCAGCCTGGAATGGGCAGCTCTGAGCCTGGAATGAGCATCTCTCAGCCTGGCATGGGCATCTCTCAGCCTGGCATGGGCAGCTCTCAGCCTGGCATGGGCATCTCCACACTCTGGATCCCTCTGGACTCCCTGGGTGCTGGCAGAACCCACCCAGCCTCCCCCAGCCCTTTAAATTCTTGGAATATTCTCATTCGCATCCAAGGTTATAAAAAAAAAATGGGAAGTATCAACAGCCTCCAAATGTGTGGAGCTCTGGAACAAGCCTGGATTCTCTAATTCATCTGACAAAAAAACGACCACGAAGGAATTCTGGGATGCTGGGATAATAAACTCTTTGAAACAATTCCCAGATTTCCAGAAACTTGGGAGAAACTCTACAAAAGAAAGCAAATGACTTGAGAAGACCAAGAAGAAACATGCACAAAACCCAGTGTAAAAAAAGGGTTTAGTTCCCAAAATTCCCATCATCTTTCCAACCCTTTTATCCCAATCCCAAAATTTAACCCCAAAATTGGGGTTTTCCACACACCAGCTTGGAAAAAGAAATCCTCCACATCAGCTGGAGGATTTGTGGCAGCCAGAACAAGGAAAGCTTTAATCCCAACCAGCTTTTTTCACCTGAGCAAAATAGAGTCTGAGCTCTTTTCCAAGGAATTCTGTCTTGTCCAGCTGGATCCTGGCATCTGCTGCAGACAAAGGGTTGCTGAAGTTTATTCTCACTCTTTTGAAGCTCTTAAAATACTGGAAGGTGAGGTCCCTGTCATAGGGGCGGAACAGGGACTCAAACTTGGCCTGCAGAGAAAGGAGCAGAGGAGAAAATCAGCATTAAACAGTAAAAAAGGAATTAATTCTAAATGAGAAGTTATTAATAAGGGCAAATTACCACTCTTGAATGTTGATTATTGTAACAGCTTTGTTTATTTTCCTTTTTCTTTCTAGAATGAAGTTGTCTACCTTATCCCTGACTTCTCTGTATCCTCAAAATACATCAATAATAATAATAAATAATAATAAACGATGTTATCACTTATTATCTTATTATCATAAATTAATGTTGGACAAGACACTCTAATTTAGCTACAGAAGATATCAAAATGTTTCTTAGAAAATTAATACCCAAAAACCTTGAGAAAAAACCTCTGCCAAGCCTTTGCCCAGATGTGCAAACTTCAAAGGAGCCACCACAAGTTTTCATAGAGAAACATGAAAAAATCCTGATTTTCCACTAAATCTGATTTTCTGCAGTGACTCAGCACCAAGAAAGAGGTCCATGAACATCTCCTGCTATTCTGAATTTAATTTATGGATCCCTGCAGGATCCCAGAGACACAGGAGGAGGCTCTGGAGCTGCCAGGCCCTTCCCAAGGCTTTTACTCCAATGGATTCAAACTGGGGGAATTCCCAGCTATTTTCTCTCCCTAAAAGCCTCCCAGAAACTCAGGATAAAGCCACAATAAACATTATTCCATTGAGGGAGTTTTACTACAGTATTTTGAATTAGTAGGGGGGAAAAAAGCAGGGAAATTACATAAGAAGGCAGAAATTAATTCAGGGTTTCATTTTCCTCCCTGAGAAGCTGCACTTCACACGTTCACCACAACTGGGTATAAAATCATTCCATTTTAAAGAGATTTTAAAATCAGAGCTGTTCTGCTTCTGCAGCTTCTTCAGAATGAGCTCTGAAACAGGAGCAGGACCCTCCCCACACTGAGCTGGTGTTTGGGAGCCTCAAAATACATCTTTGGTGTATCTCAAAGGTGAGATAGAACCATGGAAAATACACCCAAAAATTCCATTTCCAACTTTTCATTCTCTATTTAAAGACAGAAATCTTTTTTCTTAATTTTAATTTATTTAAATATGTGATTACAGCGATCAGAAATATCACTTTATCACTATGACACTAAAAAAAAAGTTATTTTTGTCCTTAAGGCATCTTAGCAGTAACAGCTCACTGTATCAGGACTGATAAGTATTTTATATTCTTTTATATTTACGTTATTATTTATTTTATATTGCAAATCAGCTAAATACAGACCCAAGAGGATTTCTTATAGTATTACCAGGAAAAAAAAGCCCAGGAGAATCACATGGATTACAAAGTCGTGGATCTTGCTGCCAAAATCAGTGAAGGAACAGCAGCATGGAGCGGCTCTGAACTCCCACACAAACTGAGGCTGCTGTGCTATTTATTCATTTATTCATTTATTTACTTATTTATTCCAAGTATTCCATCAAAAACAACCTCTGCTTCCAAAACCCCTTGCAGGGAAATAAAATCTCTGGCAAAAATATTTCATAACAAATTATTAAGAATATTTACTGAGGAAGGTTCTTGATGGGAAGTTTTAACTCCCAGCATGCAGGAGCTCCACACTGGGCCCTGCCCTTTTCTCCAAAATCAGAATTACAGAGTCCAGAATCACAAGGTTGGGAGAGACCTTCAGGATGGTTGAGTCCAACCTGTTCTGCTCCCTGAACCTCAACTAAACCCTGGCACTGAACCCAGGCTTTGTCAAGCACACCCAGGGATGGGGACTGCACCAACCCTGAGCAGCCATCCCAGAACCCATGAAATATTTGCTGAAAATTCAGAATACACCACACAGTCCAAGGAGTCTGGAGGGAAACTGGAGACAATTTTCCCAACCACAGAGAGCTAAAACTGAATAATTCCCAGAGCTGGAATCATTCCCATCAGAGCAGCCTGCTGCACACTCTCCAAGACTTTTATGGCAAACTGTCCCTGTCATATTTTCTGAAAAATCCTCTTTGCTCAGGATTTCTTCTCCTGGGAAGCTGAGAAGCCTCAGAGAAAAAGGAAAACAACATTGTCTCCTTTGCTTCTCCTGTGTTCTGTGGTTGGAAATTGTTTATCCAACATGAGAATTGTTTTTACTCAATAACCAATCACCATCTGGCTGTGCTGGGACTGAGGAGTCAGCCACGAGTTTTTCATCAGTATTTTGTTGAGCCTTCTGTCTGCATCCTTTCTCCATTATTGAGTACAGTTTTGGTATAGCACTCTTTAATGTAATAGAATAGAATGGAATATAATGGAATGGAATATAGTGGAATGGAATGGAATATAATAGAACTAATATAATAGAATATAACATAATTAATATAATAGAATTAATATAATAACAAATCAGCCTTCTAAGAACGTGGATTCAGATTCTCAATTGCCCCTCTGTCCTGGGACCCAGCAAACACCACAGCAAACTGCAATTTCCCTCTTGTTAATTCTCTGTATCCTTTCTCTGTTCTTTAGTATAGTTTTAGTAAACCATTCTTTAATAGAATAGAATGGAATGGAACAGAATGGAATATAATGTAATGTAATAGAATATAATAGAACTAATATAATAGAATTACTACAATATAATAGAATTAATATAATAGAATTAATATAATATAATAATTAATCAGGCTTCTAAGAACGTGGATTCAGATTCTCAATTCCCCCTCTGACCTGGGACCCAGCAAACACCACAGCAAACTGCAATTTCCCTCTTGTTAATTGTCTGTATCCTTTTTCTGTTCTTTAGTATAGTATTAGCATAGCATTCTTTAATACAATGGAATATAACATAATGGAATGGAATAGAATATAATGGAATGGAATATAATGGAATTTAATATAATTAATATAATAGAATATAATTAATATCATATAAAATAATAGTAGATCAGCCTTCTAAGAATGTGGATTCAGATTCTCAATTCCCCCACTGACCTGGGACTCAGCAAACACCACAGCAAACTGCAATCCTTTCTCTGTTCTTTAGTATAGTTTTAGTATAGCATTCTTTAATAGAATATAATGGAATGGAATATAATATAATGGAATGTAATGGAATATAATGAAATTTAATAGAATTAATATAATAGAATATAATTAATATAATATAATAATAAATTAGCCTTCTAAGAACGTGGAGCCAGATTCTCAATTCCCCCTCTGACCTGGGACTCAGCAAACACTACAGCAAACTGCAATCCTTTCTCTGTTCTTTAGTATAGTTTTAGTATAGCATTCTTTAATACAATGGAATAGAATATAATGGAATGGAATAGAATATAATGGAATGGAATGGAATATAATGGAATTTAATATAATTAATATAATAGAATATAATTAATATAATATAAAATAATAGTAGATCAGCCTTCTAAGAATGTGGATTCAGATTCTCAATTCCCCCACTGACCTGGGACTCAGCAAACACCACAGCAAACTGCAATCCTTTCTCTGTTCTTTAGCATAGTTTTAGTATAGCATTCTTTAACAGAATAGAATGTAATATAATGGAATGGAATAGAATGGAATGGAATAGAATGGAATGGAATAGAATTAATATAATAGAATTAATTGATATAATAGAATGAATAGAATATACTAATAAATCAGCCTTCTAAGAGCACGGAGCCGGACTCTCAGCTCTCCTCCGTCCCGGCACTCAGCGCACAGCCCAGCAGACTCCCCCGGAGCGGCGCTGCCAGCAGAACCCCAGGAACCCAGACGTACCCTGCTCTCAGGCTGGGTGAAGAGCTGCCCGTCGGGCAGGCAGGCGATGAGCGAGCCGAAGCTGTAGTGGAAGTTTCGGAAATGCATTTTCGGGCAGCCGCTCGGGAGCCGCGGCCGCCGCTCGCAGCGCTTATAAAGCGCGGCCGAGGCCAGCGGAGCCAGCCCGGCCCCCGGTGACAAAAAGCTCCCCGAGCACCCCGTGGGTGACAGCGAATTCCTGAGCATGCTTGGGAACAACATGTAAGCGGCACTGGAAAGAGGTGACGTCAGTAATTAGTCAGCTTCCCCCTGCTAATTACCGGGAGCATGGAAAATGCGGCTGAGCCGACGGGGCAGCTGCCGCCGCCTCTCGCACATAGTTTCCACTGGCAGTAATTCCATGCAGCTCCGCTCCGCGCATGGAAAATGTCCCTGCCTTGCTTGGCAGGATGCTCCAGGAGCGGGCTGGGGAGAGGGCAGCAGGGAAAATGCTCAATTCTGATCCTCTGGGGATGGGACACAAATCCCCCAGATTGGTTCTTGTGCCACCAAAGAGCCACAGGTGGAAACACTCTGGGAACAGGGAGAAGGCAGCAGGGAAAATGCCCAATTCTGATGCTCTGGGGATGGGACACAAATCCCTGAACTCACTTCTTGTTCCACTCAATAACCACAGGTAGAAACTCTCTGGGAATGGCCTGGGGAGAGGGCAGCAGGGAAAATGTCTGATTCTGATGCTCTGGGGATGGGACAGAAATCCCTCAGCTTATTCTTGTTCCACCAAACAGCCACAGGTGGAAACATTCTAGAAATGGGCTGCACTGAAGGCAGCAGGACAAAAGCCTAATTCTGATTCTCTGGGGATGGGACACAAATCCCTGAGCTCAGTTCTTGTTCCACCCAACAGCCACAGGTGGAAACATCACCCTGTGTTAAAGGAAAATGTTTCTCCCTCAGCAGCATGCTCTGGGGAGAAGGCAGCAGGAAAATGCCTCATTCTGATTCTCTGGGGATGAGAAACAAACCCTTCAGCTCAGCTCTTGTTTCACTCAACAACCACAGGTGGAACCATCATAGCCCTGTGTTAAACCAGAATGATCTAAAAGCACTTAAAATTTTGTCTGTCTTGTAGCTTTGGAGCTACAGTGCACGGGAGAGTTTCAGATCGCTCGTGAAAGCTTCAGTTTAAACTTTATTAATTAATTGAAATGGTGATGAGCTTTTTTCAGTGGTTCTTGCTTTAAAAAAAAAAAATAAACACACAAAGCAAAAAGACTCCCACCCCCCTCCCAAGAAATCCACAAGAAAAGACCACAAAAAGCTGTGTTGTGTGCTGCTGTTTGGGAAATGCTTGGGGATTCAGGTGTCCCAGAAAACGTCAGGAATTCGGGGAATGGGCTGGGCAGAAGGCAGCAGGAAAATTCTCAGTTCTGATCCTCTGGGGATGGGAAACAAATCCCTGAGCTCAGTTCTTGTTCCACCAAACAGCCACAGGTGGAAATGCAGAGATGGATTTGGGGAAATATTTTCCTGCCATCACAAGGAGGATTCGTTTGGAAGCTTCTTCAAAGCAGCTCTGTGCATTAATTACAGCTCTTGCCTTATTAAGCACCTTCCCAGCCCCACGGAGCAGGGAGGGTTTCCCAGGGCTTGCTTTGTGCCTCTTTTCCCTACCAAAGCCTGTCAGGGTTCCACCAGAACCTGAGACACAGCAGGATGGAGCAGCTGAGCAACCTGAATTCTGACATTTCCTGGGGCACCTGAATCCCAAAGCCTTTCCCAAAAAGCAGCACACAACACAGGTTTTTGTGGGGGTTTTCTGGTCTTTTCTTGTGGATTTTTTTTTTTTGTGTGTTTGTTGGGTTTTTTTTTTTTTTTAAAGCAAGAACCTCTAAAAAAAACTCATCACCACTTCAAGTAATTAATGAAGTTTACACTGAAGCTTTCACAAGCTATTTGAAACTCTCCCATGCACTGCAGCTCCAAAATTACAGCACAGTCAAAGCCTTAAATGCCTTCAGTTCATTCTGATTTAACACAGGGCTATGGCAGAAGCACCAAGTTCTAGGGAATACCTGCAAACAATGCACAGTGCTAAGTTTAAAACCTGATTTCATCACTATTTAACTACACAAAACTTTTCACACCAAGATTATTCTCCATTTTTAGAGGGTCTACTTGCTAAATCCCCATTTAAAGTCAAACCCTCTGCTGTTCTTAGGTTACTTCATACAAATTTTTGGAACCTTTCCTTGGAAAGCATCACTAAAAAATCCAGGATCACTGCATTGGAGAAGCACTTCAGGACTATCAAATCCCACCTGTGCCTGAATCATCACCCACCTTGTCCCCAGCCCTGAGTGCCACATCCAGAAATTCCTGCAGGGATGGGGACCCCAAACCCCCCTGGGCAGCCCCTGCCAGGCCTGAGCTCCTTTTCTGGGCAGGATGGGATGAACTCCAGCAGTGAGGATGGGATGAGAGATCCCACACAGAGCCCAGAAAATGACACTGAGCACATCCCAAACCCTGTCCCTGCCCTGGAATTTCTGTCAGGTGCCCTCAGCCCTGGGGATGTGGAAGGAGCAGAGGTCAGGATGCTCACCTGGAAAGAATGGCCGTGACTCACCTGAGCACAAGCAGGCTGCCAGGGAACTGCAGCTCCTGATAAGAAAGCAGGGCAGGTTCCTGCTCCAGGCTGGCACAGCCCGGGCTCACTGCAGCCCCTCTGGGGACATTTCTGTCCCTGAGGAGTAAAACAGTAAAAATCTCTCTGGTTCCATGCTCAAGGCCAGCTGGGCATTGCTGAGAGCCAGGGAAAATGACTGCAGAAACCAGCCCAAAACCAGAACTTTGTCAGCTAATTCAGGACTAGAGCCTGCCTAGGAACAAACCAAGTGGGGCTGAGAAATGCAACACCTCACAAAAGAATCTTTTCACAGCGTTCTCCAGATTTAAAAGAAACATTTAAGTCCTACTGACACACACAATGTTTGTAATCTGGCTTTTTAAAACCCCAAAGAATCACTTGTAGTATGCTGCACTTTGTCACTGTCATCGTGGTTTATTGACGTGGCTGTGCACCAAATCATGGAATCACAAAAAGGACCTGAAAGCCCACCCAGTGCCATGGCAGGGACACCTCCCACTGTGCCCAGTGCCCAGCCTGGCCTTGGGCACTGCCAGGGATGCAGGGGTGGAATTCCATGCCAGCCCTGCCAGGGAACAATTCCCTATTCCCAAGATCCCATCCAGCCCTGGCCTCCTCCAGCTCAGGCCAGCTCTCTGTGTACCAAATAAACCTCTTTGAATCATTAATGCTAAACTCAAGCACTTTGTCAAAAGGAAAAGCCCCAGTTGCCACTGCCCCTGGCGCAGGAAGAGCTGTTTGGGGCAGTGGAGCCCTGAGATGATGTGGAAACCACGAGGCCGAGTTACAAAAGCCCCGGTGCCCAAGCTGAGTGCTGCAATGTTCCCTTGGGTACCCACAGCAAACAACCCTGGCTGGGACAGGAGCATTGCAACACCTCAGGAGCCCTGGATGGGATGTTCTGATATTATCAGAGGGCAGCTTTGCTGGAGACAGAACAAGGGCAAAATCAGCAGCCCAGGGAGGAGCTGGAGCTGCTGCAGAGCCCAGAGGAGGCTCCAGGATGGGCAGAGGGATGGAGCAGCTCTGCTGGCAGGAAAGGCTGGCACAGCTGGCATTGTTCACCTGCACAGGAGAAGCTTTGGGCTGAGCTCAGGGTGGCCTTGCAGGGCCTGGAGGAGCCCCAGGAAAGCTGGAGAGAGACAATTGCCAGGGGATGCAGGGACAGCACCCAGGGAATGGCTGCCAGTGCCAGAGGGCAGGGCTGGGTGGGATCCTGGCAATGAGGAATTGTTCCCTGGGATGGAAATGAGGGACTGGAATGGATCCCTGGCAGTGCCCAAGGCCAGGCTGGGCACTGGGGACAGTGGGAGGCGTCCCTGCCACGGCAGGGGTGGCACTGGGTGCACTCTGAGGTCCTTCCCACCCATTCCAGGATTCCATGGCTCCCTGGTGCTGCTGCACTTTGGGGATGAAGGCAAAGGCTCAGAGCAGAGGGACAGGACAGCAGGGGCAGCTCCCCCTCCTCAGCTTTCACCTTTGCCCTGCGAGCTGCACATTCCAGGGCTCACATTCTGGAAGCTGAGTTCCAGAATTGCACACAAGGTGCTCAATCAGAACCTCAAGTGCTCCCAAACACCAAGAGCACCTGAGAGATCCTCCAGCACTGCCCAAGGACAGAAATGTGACAGCCCCCCTTTTTTCAGGGGCTGGAAGGACAATCAGAGAGCCCAATAAATGTATGAGATAGTGGCAACACGGAAGGACTGAATGCCATAATTAGCTCCCCAACTTCATCTCCACATGCAGTGGAACAGGCAAGGCACAGAATTGAAGGAAGTGAGGCCACAGAAGCAGAAATCAGGCAAAAGTCACCAAAAGTGCCAATAACTCCAACAGCAAAGTGAAGGGAAATGAATGTGAACTTAAACATGCTGGGAATTCTCTAAGTTGACAGAATTACCCCCAAGAGCCACAAACCAGAACAACCCAGTCCATTCTCCCTCCTCCCTGCAGGTTTTCCAGCTGCCCTTGGAGGTGCTCTGTGTGTAATCCCTGCCCTCCCACTCCAGGCCTGCTGCTCTTTTCCTACCAACACCCAGCTTCTATTCCTGTTCCATGTTCATTATCTGCCTCAGCCCTTCCTCAGCACAGGGATAAACATCTTCAAGTTATCTACAATGAAAATCACACTGCTTTCATTTTCCTGGCACAGCCTTACTCTCATTTTACTGGCTAAAAATAATCCACATTCCCAACCACTCCCTTGCTCCCAACAAAAATAAAATACCCCCCAAACAAAAATCATAAATTCCCAGACTGGTTTGGGTTGGGAGAGACCTTAAAATTCATCCAGTGCCACCCCTGCCATGGCAGGGACAGCTCCCACTGTAACCCAGTGTCCAGCCTGGCCTTGGGCACTGCCAGGGATGCAGGGGCAGCCCCAGCTGCTCTGGGCACCCTGTGCCAGGCCCTCACTGCCCTCAGAGTAAAGAATTTCTTCCAAAAATTTCTGTAACATTAACACTGGGTGATAATTCTGCCTCCCTTGTCCTCCCTGTGTTTGTGACCTGGGTGTGCTTGGCATTGGAAAAATTTACAGGGCTAAGTCAGAGGCTTGAGTGGGTGTGGAGCTATGCCAGGCACGGCCTGTGCCAGGCTGCCAGGGCTCAGGCTGCTGCAGCAATCTGGGGAGAAAACCGTCCTAAAGCAGGACTGCTCTGTTTTACCTCATGAGAAACCCTGTCACACCTGCAGCAAGCAATCCTGCCCAGGTTTCTGCGGAGAGCCTGGTTCAAGCATGGCTTAAAGAAAGAGGCCATGAAGGTATACAGCTGATGGGAAAGTAAAGGGCAGCTGTAAAGCAGCAGTTCCCAGGCTTGATTTTGCAAATAACGAGGTTCTCAGACACCTTTTCTATAAACAGCAGGATTGTCAGACAGTCTTCCCACAACAGGCAAAACACTCTGTCCTTGGGCTCTCTGGGAACAGATATGAAGGTTTTGAGAACTGTTCATATCACAGTGAGAACGCTGGTCCTGTTTTCAATAAACAAACCACAGGTATGGTAAAACAAGAGGAGGGGTTAGAGTTTTCTCTGTAACCTATTGTGAGCTCGGACTGTGCAATATGCAGGAAGTTAATTAACACTGTTACATAAAGTGGCTGATTTTGTCAATAAATCGGAGTTGATGCTGATCAACGACAAGGTGGGTCGGCTCCCTTCACTTTCAACAGGTTTCCTTTCAGACAGAGCAGCTGGGGCTGCCCCTGCACCCCTGGCAGTGCCCAGGCCAGGCTGGAGCAGCCTGGCACAGTGGGAGGTGTCCCTGCCATCTTTAAGGTCCCTTCCGACTGAAACCATTCTGTAATTCTGTGACAGCTTCTGCTTCGTGGTTATAAAGAGCTGTGGTTTAAAGTTACATATTCCAGGTTGTATTTTCTGCATTCCTCAGGAAGGTCCAGTGAAATAAATCCATTCCTCCAGCAGGGAAATCATCTGCACAAAGCAATGTGTTAACCAGCTCAGGAGTCTGAGGGATCTCAGGATGACCTGCACCGATTTACAGCAGAGGAGCCACAGCACAGCAAGGCCACAAAGGGGCTTCCCAATGGCAGGATGCCCTGCTGGAGCCAAGGAATGCCCACATCGGTGGAAAAGGGGCACAGCAGCTGCTGTGGGCTCAGCGCTGCACAGCCCTGCAGGGGCTGCACCCCCTCAGTGCCCAGTGTTTGTGCAGTTTGGGCAGCTGGGAGGAGCTGAACCCATGGGATGGGGCACAAGGGACTGCTGGGGTCCATCCCTGAGCTCCACTGCAGCAGCAGCTGGGACAACTGGAAAATGGCAAAGCCCAGGTACAGCCAGCAGCAGGCAAAGATTTCTCTGGTACAGAGAAAAAAAAATTTTAAAACTTATAAAAACTTTCCTGCACGTTGCTAAAGCTCACAGATAATTGTTCCAACCAATCACCAAAAGCACACAAACACCTGCTGCACACAATGCCTGCTTGACTGCTGTCTATTAACACACAAAACTCCATTATTAAGTTTAAAACCTACTGTCTTTTGAAGCACATTTTTCTGCAGTCTGAAGGTCTGTCTTAGCCAAGCCCAAAACTGAAGCTATTGCTTCATGTCCTTGCTGCACTGCTGTAACTTTTCTACTTTCAGACTCTGCAGTTAGCTCTGAGTTCTCTGCTCTTTGTGTTTCTGTCAGGATGTGAATTTCTGTCAGGATGTGAATTTCTGTCAGAACGTGAATTTCTGTCAGGATGTGAATTTCTGTCAGGACGTGAATTTCTGTCAGGACGTGAATTTCTGTCAGAACGTGAATTTCTGTCAGAACGTGAATTGCTTTCACAGCTCCCTCAAACTCCTCTCACCTTTGCTGTGTTCCCCAAACCTGCCTGGGCTCCACCCAATCATCTGAGTGCTCCTCTCAAGGGAGGAGCCCCTGGATCTAAAACTGCAGCACTGGGAAATGCTGAGATCTTTTCAGAATAAAGACTGTCAGAAATATCTATCAGAGCATTCATTCAGCACAGTTAGCACTGGCTAATGGTACCAGAGATATTTACTGCAAAGGATAAACTCAGCTGACAAGAAAAAATTGAAAACCACATGTCTGGGGTGCAGTGGCACCTCTGGTTTAGGCTTCCAGCTATTCCAGAAAAATCTTCTCCTGTTCCAAACAGAAGGAGAGAAGTGAGTGTTCATTTTCTAAAATGGCAGGCAAACCCACAGGAAAGTCAGGGAAAAGTTATGAGGATTCTACACCTTAAGACACAAAACTCAAATACAAACTCCAGACTCAAATACAAACTCCAAACTCAAACACTTCTCCAGACCTGAAGTTACAGAGGGATAAATGTCAGTGAGTTTGTAAAATAACTCTGCCTATTTCTACTGCCTTTATTTCTGATTAAACTCATTAACTGCTTTACTCTCATTCCAAAATTATCTCCAGATAATGTATTTATAGTAGAAAAAGCACATTATGAAACACCTTTTGCACTAATTGGGTTGGGAGATTAGAAAAGGGAAGGAGAAAGTTCCTGCAAAGTCAATCCAAGAAACATTTCCTTCACCACAGAGAGAGAATTTGGGTCCAGATCACCAAACCAGCCTTCAAGAAGATGCTTTTTAAAAATCTATGAAAATTCCTGAGGAGGACCGTCCAGCAATAATATAATTAATCCATGAGATGTTGGGGTGAGAGAAAGCAAACAGCCAAAGACAACAGAAAAGGCCAAAGATGACAAAGAAGTCATCAAGAACATTCCCATGGGCAGCTGCAGTTTCAGTGCTGATTTTTAGTTCCAATTATGGCAGAAAGGAGGTGACAGGACAAGAGCCCAGTGTCCAGCTCACCATGGAACCCTGCTCAGGCCACCCCAGAAAAAGCAAATTCTGGAAAGGGAAGGGCAGGAAATCCTCCAACAACTCCCCTGCAGCTTGCTGTGGGCTCCTCTAAATAGAGCTGTCTACAGAAATCCTTGCTCAGAGAGGAGCTAAAAACGGGGGAAGAGGTGGAAATTCTCCAAAGATCACCTCTGTTTGTCAGGAACTAGAAAAGGACAAGGACTTTGAAAACAAAATGGGTTAATAGGGCATTTCTCACACTGGAGAAAAGCTATTTCCAGCAGAATTGAAGGAAGTGATTTGTTAAAAATGCTCCTGCAGCCCCCAAGACAAAAAGAGGCTTGTCCCAAGCACTGGGTAACAATGAAATAAAGGAAGCATGAGAGACTCAGGAAAAATCAGCTCCACTCTGACCTTTTCAAGGTTATTTCTTTGAATTAATAGCTCAAAGGGGAAAAAACCCATCCAGACAGTAATTAACAGCTCTGTGGAGCTGCAAGATGAAATAATTCAGAACAGAAAGAAGGGGCACGTTCAAACACGTCACTGCTGAAGCAAAAAGGGGCTTTGGATCATTATTTCTTGAGTGAGGGGGCACCTTCAGCAGGAAGATCTGGCCGTGTTATGGAGAGGGAGCAGCTGTAAAGTTATTTATAAGTGAGTCTGAGCAGAGGGAGAGGTGCAGAGCAGGGCACGAGCTCCCAGTGGCATTCCTGCATTCCTGGAGTGTGTCCTGTGTGCCCTGCCAGGGAGCACAGCTGGAGCCCTGCCCGGCCCCAGTGCCACCTTTGGGCACTGAGCAGGGACCACAGTGCAGAGCAGTTTAACCCAGAGCTGCTGCAATGGTGACAGGGCCACGAGGAGAACAACCCTGAGCTGCCCAAACACGGAGGGACGGGCAAAGGGAGCTCCCACACAAACACAGCCAGGCTGTGACAGCTCCCGAGGGAGGATGGGGGTGAAAGGGACAGAACAAAGCTCAGGGAATCCCAGAACCACCAAATCCCCCATGCAGTGCCAGCTGTGCCCACCTTGTGCCCAGCCCAGAGCACTCAGTGCCACCTCCAGGGCACACCTGCAGGGATGGGCACTGCAAAGCTCCCTGGGCAGCCCCTGCCAAGGCCTGAGCTCCCTTTCCATGGGCAAATTGCTGCTGCTGTCCCAGCTGAGCCTGCCCTGGCCCAGCCTGAGGCCGCTCCCTCTGCTCCTGTCCCTGTTCCCTGGCAGCAGAGCCCGACCCCCCCGGCTGTGCCCTCCTGGCAGGGACTTGTGCAGAGCCACGAGGGCCCCTGAGCCTCCTTTGCTCCAGCCTCAGCCCCTTCCAGCTCCTCAGGGATTCTGCAGCCCCTTCCAGCTCCTCAGGGATTCTGCAGCCCCTTCCAGCTCCTCAGGGATTCTGCAGCCCCTTCCAGCTCCCTCAGGGATTCTGCAGCCCCTTCCAGCTCCTCAGGGATTCTGCAGCCCCTTCCAGCTCCTCAGGGATTCTGCAGCCCCTTCCAGCTCCCTCAGACCCTCCTGGAGCTCCAGCCCCTTCCCTGTTCTTCTCCCAAGCACAGAGTTCCAGCTGTGCCCCCACAAAGGCCCCCTAAAACACTCCCCTAATTCTCTCCTTCCCTGGGAAGAAGGGGGAGTTCCCCACAAAGGATCCAGCAGCGCCACAGTGCAGCCCCACAGCTGCCAGGGCTTTGCTCAGACCCCATGCAGTCGAGGCCAGGGGGCTCAGAGCTGCCCCAGACCCAGCTGTTCCCACGGGAAGCACATCCCTGCCCTGTTCCTGCCTTCCAGCAGCAGCACAGCATAACTGAGGTACAGAACACTGACCCAAACACGGCTCATCATTAACACAGCCCCGTGCCAGCCAGCTGAGATCAGTTCTGCTCCCGTGTGCAGGAGCAGTGATGAACACACAACAGGAGAGCAGCTCTCACAACTTCAGCTCTGGGCTGGTTGTGCAAGGCTGGGATCCAGACCGAGATTCCAGAATCCAAAACAGCCACAAGAACCACGGAGAGAGACAACTGCCAGGGGATGCAGGGACAGCACCCAGGGAATGGCTGCCAGTGCCAGAGGGCAGGGCTGGGTGGGATCTTGGCAATGAGGAATTGTTCCCTGGCAGGGTGGGCAGGGCTGGGATGGAATTCCATTCCTGCATCCCTGGCAGTGCCCAAGGCCAGGCTGGGCACTGGGGACAGTGGGAGGTGTCCCTGCCATGGCAGGGGTGGCACTGGGGGGGCTCTGAGGCCCAGCTCAAACCATCCCATAATTCCATTCCATGGGAATGCCTTGTGGCATTCACATTCTCTACACACACACACAGACACAATTCTCTCTCCCAGGGTTTTTCTGGGAAAGGCAGTGAGAACCTCAGAGAAGAAGAGAAAAATTCTCATCTCTATTCACTGCTCCTGCTGTTTTGCACATGTGGAATGTGTTACAGAAATTGGTTACCTGAAGTAATTTTTTAATTAGACACAGGTGAAAGTTGTTTTGATTGATTAGCCAATCACTCAAAGCTGTGTCTGTCTGGAGACAGTCACAAGTTTTTCTTTAGTATAATACATAATCTTTTTAATATCTTTTTATTACAATTATAATGTAATATTCATGTAATATAGTACAGTTTTAATAAAGTGATTGTTCAGCATTCTGAATCATGGAGTCAGAGCACATTATTCACTGCATGGAGAATGCCCTGATATGAAAAGTCTTCAAAATATTTATTTGTGGAAGAGGTTTTACAGGAACTGCTGTGAGCCAGAGAGAATTCTGATCAGAGGATCCATGTTCACCCCTGAAAGAATTTCCTGCCAAGGTCGTTGACACAGAAACCAAGAAAGAAAGAAGGAGGAATAAGAGAAACTGCAACTCCCTGTTCCAATGAGTATTGGTTTGTCTTTCCTGACCAACGAGTAAAGTGTAAATTTATGAGTTTTGTGAGAATATATAGAAACCATCCATGCTAGAATAAAACCAGGTTTGAAGCCTTCTGAAAATGGAGTGTTGCTTTCTATTGTCTCCATCACAACTACAACATATATCCACTTCATCATCCATATATCCACTTTCTCAAGAGAGAAAGAAGGGACACGTTCAAACACATCACTCCTGAAGCAAAAAGGGGCTTTGGATCATTATTTCTTGAGTGAGACCTTCATAATGTTAGAGCAGGAGCCTGATGTCAGCATCCCAGTCTTTTAAATATTCAAGGAAAAAAATATTTCTTTGGCCTGCTGGCTTGCTGACACACACACTGATCACCACAGCAGCACCGAAGGCAGGTGGAAATTGGAGTTCAGCATGATTCCATCTTCACTGAAACTTTTCTGAGAAGACCAAAGAAGTCAAGATATTTTTACCTCACCCTGTACATTCCAGATATTGAAGGAGGTAAAGATAAAAGGTCAGTACAGAGAAAAAAAAAACAACAAAAGGAATGAATCTGTGTCAGCCTGTCTGTATTCCCTACTCAACATCTCAATCTAGAGTCAATCAGTGCCTATTAAAGGTTCAGGTAAAGCAATTAAACAAGCCCAATTACTTTTTCTTTGAGCAACCAAGGCTTTGCTTCCAATTCTGTTCTGAAAGTCAAAGGGGCTGGAGCTGGGAAGGGCAGGGAACAGAGCTGGAAGGGGCTGCAGAATCCCTGAGGGAGCTGGGAAGGGGCTGCAGAATCCCTGAGGGAGCTGGGAAGGGGCTGCAGAATCCCTGAGGAGCTGGAAGGGGCTGCAGAATCCCTGAGGAGCTGGGAAGGGGCTGCAGAATCCCTGAGGAGCTGGGCAGATTCTCCTCAGGGCATCTCTACAACCTGTGAGACAATTTTGTTCATCATTTAATCCCACACTGGTCTGGGTCAGGAGGGACCTCAGAGCCCACCCAGTGCCAGCCCTGCCATGGCAGGGACACCTCCCACTGTCCCCAGTGCCCAGCCTGGCCCTGGGCAGTGCCAGGGATGCAGGGGCAGCCCCAGCTGCTCTGGGCACCCTCCCCAGCCTGCCAGGGAAGGATTTTTTCCTAATTCCAATCTAAACTTTCCCTCCATCAGTTTGAAGCCATCAGGTCTTGTCTTGTCACCACAAACCGTTGTAAAAACCTCTTGCAAGTTCCAATCTTATTTCTTCCTCCTTCATTTCAAATTCTCACCTTTTCCAGGTGAGAATTCCTGGTTTAATCCAGAATTCTATTCCAGGGCTGTGAATTGCCAACTCAGGCCTGCTCCCATTTAATTCCTCATTTTCTGCATCTCAATTCAACAGCTGCTCCTGGGATAGAAGAAAGAAAACCTTCCAGAAGGCTCCCTGCATCTACTGCTGTCATTTCAAAAGGAGAATAAAGGAGAATTCTGGAATATCCTGAGCGGAAGGGACGCCCAGGATCCCTGATGCAGCTCCTGGCACAGCCTGGGCATCCCTGGCAGCGCTGGCCAAGGGTTCCTGGAGCTGTGGCAGCCTCGGGCCGTGCCCATTCCCTGGGCACTGCAATGAATTCTGTGCAATGCCAGAGCCTGCTCTGCACTGCCAGGGCTGTCTGTCCTTCCAGCAAAAGCTGCAGTGCCCAGGGAGCCCGTGGAAAGGGGCTGGGCAGCACTGGGAGGCTCCTGGGAAGCCAACCCTGAATTCCCACTGCAGCCACCCCACAACGACTCCACTGAAGGATTAAAGAAAGGTTCAAATAAACCCCTGATGGTTTTTTAATGCAAATTCCAAGTGCAGTGCCAAGAAGGAGCTGTTTTTCCTGAAGACTTACAGGATACATTTGAATAGCTCACACTTCAAATGTGTGAGCTGGTGGCACTTTTGCATTAGGAGATCCAAATATATTGAAATCAAATCCCCAGAGCTGTGCTCTGTCACACAAGGGCCATTTACAGATTCCATGGGCCGCACTTTTCCAGCCACCCATCTGAAAAATAAATACCTGCAGTGTGCTTCTTCCATGCTTGGAAAAATCCATGATGTACACTTCCATTTCCAAGCATTAAACACTGAATTCCTGTTCACTGAGTGGGCACTTGGAAATTCCACTACAGAGCAGCTGAGTAACCACCAGCCTCGTCTAGAAAGCTTTTGAATGTGGGAAATATATTCCAAAATGTAAAGGATTTTTCCAACGTGTTTCCACTCCTGCTGGGAATACACTCAAATGATCCAGAGTAAATTAATGATGATTTTGTCCTCATTTTGGGTACTCAAAAGGAAATAAACATTTTCAGACAGTATTTCATGGCAATTATTTTTCTATTCATCTAAAAATAAAATCATTCCATTTGGAAAAACATTCCAACACCTGTGCCATCCATGATTTCCAACCAAACCAGCTGAGAGGAGAACAAAACCCTCTAAGAAAAATCCACAAATCTCTCTGCTTTGTTCAAAAATGGATATTTTGGAACAAAGGAATGTGAGCTGAGGAATCATGATGCTCATTTATCCCTAATCCACTGAAAGGGAAGGAAAATGTCCCTTCGAGGGCTTTCTCCAAGTCATCCTGAGAGACATTTCCCCAAATCATCAGAGAGCAGCCAAAAATTGGAATGTCTGGAGCCTCTTAGAAAATCTCCACCAGGAAAAAGGGTTAAAGGACAAGGGAGAAATGAAAAGTGTATTTGGCAGAGGCTGCAGGTTTGGGTTTTAATAACCAAACACCAAAGTGACAGGAAGGATTCCAAATGGCTCTGAGGCATTGCAAAGTGGATAAAAATTGTGGAGAAATAAAAACCCCACTGGATGGAGGGGTGCAGTGACAGGGTCACCTCAGCTCTGAGGGATCCTGAGTTTCTGAACTGTAAAAATGGCTTTGAAAAGGTGGTCAAAAATGGCTTCAGGTGGATTCACCTGGAAGTGAGGCCTCACCCACTTTCCCAGGAAATTCCAGGTGTTTGAGCACCATTCCTTCACTCTGCTCTCCTCCCAAAGCAGGAGCTGAGCAGGGCAGCTCAGAGGAGCTGAACACAGAACACAGGCAGCAGCTTTCATGTATTAATAACAAAAATTCAACCTATTCCAAAATTCAACCTATTCCCCCCTGGCCTGGCTGCTTGAATCCAGAATATCCCCATGCACGAGCTGCTCCCACAGGAACAGAAACCAGCACCAAAGCCAAGCCACAACAAACCAAAAAACCCAAACACAACCCAACTTCCTCTGCAGCTCCCTACAAATCCTGCAGGCTTCACCTGTGGCAGAGACAGCTCTTGGCAAAGGAGTGGGAGCTGCAGAAAATGGCATTTGGCAGGCATTCAATACTCAGCTCCACATCCCTGACACAAAGCAGCTCCTTCCCAAGCCCAGGAGCTGCCCCAGCCATTTGGATCCACTGCCACAAACTCCCCCAGGATTCACTCCAAGAATGCTGAAAGCTGCAATCCCTCACCCTCCTCAGATTTTTGGTGGCACTTCTGGTTTCTTTGAGCCCTGTAACAGCAGAATAATGAACAGAGATGATGTTAAAACCATGGGAAGGAGTGGGAAAACCATGGAGGTTCTCACACTGCCAGGGATTTGCAGGGGCAAAGCAGAAACTGGAGATAATTCCATTGATAACATGAAATAATTAATTAATCATCAGCCAGAAAAGAAATATTTGGCCAATTTACTGCCTGTGAGGACACCATTCACTGCCAGCTCCTCCCAGCTCCCTTGATGATGCCAGCAGGAAAATTCAGGGAGAAGAGGGAAATTCAGAGAAAAGCCCTTCTGGCTGGTACTAAACGTTCTGTTTATCTCAAAACCAGCATTTTTAGCAATGAGCAGCAATGTTTCACTTGCTCTTTTCCTGAGAGCCTTGCACAGGCTGTGCCACGGTGTGCTCTGCAGGGTGATGGAGAGCTGCCCCGTTTCTGCCAGCACAGGGTGCCCACTGCAGCCTGGCCTGGACTCATTCCTCCCTCTGCCTTTCCCAGCAGCGACCACGGCTGCACCCAGCTCTCCTGGCAGACACTTCTCACAGGCTGCAAGGCATGGAAAGCACAGGGTATTCCCCTGGGCTGCCTTCTCCCCGGGAATCTCTGTGCCTCTCTCTCTGTAGAGACAAAGAGCAGCTTTAATGACTTCATTCCACCAACTCTGATTGAATTATTTTTCCCCTAAATATCAGAAGAAAACAAAACTTATGCATATCTTTCACCCTCTTCCCTGCATATCCTGGTTTCCTGGAACTCCAGCCTTAGAAGCCTCAAACCAGGTGCCTTTTTTTATTATTTTATTGAAAGGAAATGCAGAAAGAGCCTCCCAGAGCACTTGTATCAATTCTGTTCTATTCTTGGAAGTCACAACACTACAAAGAGCCGTGTTACCTCGAGGGGCTGTGCAATAATTACAAGTTCCCTGAGCCTCCGTGGCTGACTGGTTCCCCAAATCCCTCAGGTGTCACTTAAAGCCAAGGCACAGCAGTGGGAGCAGCTCAGACCTGCCCCGAGCCCAGCTGAGCCTGGAGGGGGCTGCCCCAGTGAACCTTCAAAGCAGCTCCAGCCCCCCAGCTCCTCCTGTTTCCACAGGGAACGTGAGGGACCTTTGATCCCCGTGCAGATCCCAGCTGGGGACATTTTCCACTCTGTTATACCTGGGCTGCTGCAACTCCACAGCAAACAAATCCTGCTCTCAGTGCCCAGAGCAGCTGGGGCTGCCCCTGCATCCCTGGCACTGCCCAGGGCCAGGCTGGGCACTGGGGACAGTGGGAGGTGTCCCTGCCATGGCAGGGGTGGCACTGGATGGGCTCTGAGGTCCCTCCATCCCAAACCATTCCATGATTCTGTGATTCATTCTAAGACCAAAACCCATTTCCAGGGTTGTAAAATGTTCCAAGTGAAGGTCAAATAATAAATCTGAGGGTGATAACACACTTGGAGGGAATTCCTAAGGTTTCAAAGGATCCCAAACTGATTTGGGTTGGAAGGGACATTAAAGATCATCTTGTTCCATCCCCACCATGGCAGGGACACCTCCCACTGTCCCCAGTGTCCAGCCTGGCCTTGGGCACTGCCAGGGATGCAGGGGCTCCACAGCTGCTCTGGAAGTTCTATTTCAGCCTCTCCCCACCTTCCCAGGTGGGAATTTGTTCCTAATATCTGATCTGAACCTGTAATTTTTCAGTGTGGAGCCATTCCCTGTGTGCTGTCCCTGCATGCCCTGGCAATTGTCTCTCTCCAGCTTTCCTGGGGCTCCTCCAGGCCCTGCAAGGCCACCCTGAGCTCAGCCCAAAGCTTCTCCTGTGCAGGTGAGCAATGCCAGCTGTGCCAGCCTTTCCTGCCAGCAGAGCTGCACAGGCTGCTTCAGAATTTCTGTTTATGGCTTTCCTCAGCCCCCAGCCCTGCTTTGGAAAATCCCCTCATTCCTTTTTCCCCATGGAGGCAGAAAGGGCCCAAAGGAGGGCTCAGCCCTGAGCTGTTCCTGCTGTGTTTGCAGCTGGTGCCACTCTCCAAGGGGTTTCTGAGGAGCCTCATGAACTCCTGCACCAAGAAGGTTGCAGTGAAAGGGAAAGGCTGTGCTGTGTGCTCAGCCCTCAGCAAGCACTGCCAGCAGGCCCCTGCCCCTCTCAGCAGCTGAGCTTTACCAGTTTCCAGCTGAGCTGGGCTCTGGTTGAGGCACTCTTTAACCTGCAGTGCTTTCAGGTGCCCAAGGGTTCCCCACAGGAACAGCCTGGCCGGGCCTGAGAGCCCCTTCCAGCAGGCAGAGCTGCACAAACTCTGTTTCACATTTTCAGCACCACAAACCAATCACTCCTCAGAGTGATCTGACCCAACAGCCTCTACCCTGACAGTGCCTGCAGCCAGCTCAGAAAATCCCAGCTGACGTTTCCAACCTGGCCAGCAGAGCAAGGAAAGAGCTGAAGCTGCATTTCCAGCTCCACCTTCTGCAACCCCAACGTTCCAGCAGGGCTGAAATGCCAAATTAGAGAGTCCAAATCAGCATTTGCAAGGCAAAGCCCTAAACAGGACAGGCAGCAACAAAGGAGACTCAAATAACTGGGGGGGAGAGAGATTAAACAATAATTTACAAATACATGAAATAAATACAGTCAGAGCTCTCTGCTCATTAGTGAATTTGTGTCCCACATCCAATCTATTTTAAAAAATAAAGATTCTTCACTTTCAGGCTGGCACATGAAAATCTTGCAGCATTTCTTTGCTCATGGTGACTGTGTTTAATTTTTGGATGCAGCTCTTTTCCCCAAACCCTCATGGTCTGTCATGCTGGGTTTTGTTCTCCTCTCCCTCACAGGATCCTTTCCCCTGGGCTGAGTTTATCCTTGGGCAGATTTTAAGGATAAATATAAAATATAATGGTGATAAACCATCAGCACCAAACACTGAACTGGGGCACTTTAACCCAGGCTCAGCCCAGGACAGGGTGACACAGAAGGAGGATCTAACTCTGCTTTCCAATTTACTGAGTGATCACCACCCCATTCCTGTCACTCCATCTGCTCCTCCCAGAACCAAGCATTTGTTACATTTATTTCTTCAGGAGTTTTTTAGATTTTACCTTTTCCAGCACCATTACTCACCAAGGCACTGGAAAGATGCATCTACCACAAATAACTGCAGGGGCTGATGCACAGTGAGAAATGAACACCTCCCAAAAGCAGCCCCCACTGCCAGCACTGCTTCCCCAGCCCAAAGTGGTCCCTAAATAGCAGCAAGCCAGGTCCCAGAATCACAGAAATTCTAGGGTGGAAGAGACCTTTAAGATCATGTCCCAGCTCCTCCTCATGGCCCTGAATTCCACAGCTCAGTGGGGCTGGACTGCACTCTTGATTTATCCTGATTTATCTTGATTTATCTTTATTCCTGCACTGACAACTCCACAGAACCTACCAGAGACAGTCACTGGAATCATTTTAATTTCACCCAAATCCACTCCCCCAGCAGGGCTGGAGGGACAGGACACAGAATGGCCTCAGGCTGGAGGGCAGGGTGGGGTGGGATATTGGGAATGGGAATTTGGGAATGCCCAGAGCAGCTGGGGCTGTCCTGCATCCCTGGCAGTGCCCAAGGATGGATATTGGGACAGGGGGAGGTGGCAATGAGAGCATCCCTGAGCTCCTCTGTCCCAAACCATTCTGATTCCATGCAATGAAAACCTCACTCAGCACTTCCAGATCTCCCTGAACCACAGAAGGGATTCCCAGCAGTGCCCAGGAATGATTCAGCTGCTCATTATTTACCCTGGTTCATTAATTCACTCTGATTAACAAACACTTTGCAGCCATTTTGTGCTTCCCACACACCTTCAGCTCTCTATCATCTCTGGGCTCAGAGGTTTAGGATTTTTTTTGTTTTTGCTTTTCCTGTTTAACTGCCATTTCTGAAAAGTAAAAAAAAATTAAATTAAAAATTCTAACAGGTAAGGCAGCTGTACCTGAAGTGTTTTGCTAAATTTTTGTGGTGTTTTTCCAGCTGGCCCACTGAGTGAAGATGTGACACAATCCCATTGGAGCAGGATGAAAAGTTTATCATGAAAAATGCAGCTGTGTTATGCCAAAACCGTGACTTGAGGGAGAGCAAAGATAAGGCTGGAAACAGCAGGTGTGTCTGGGGTTGTTTTCATTTCCAGTTCCTCCTAACATGACAGCAGGGTTTGTTTCACCCCAATATTAAAGATATCATCCCAGGCAAGCAGAAGTGACGTGTTCATCCCCTGACACATCCCCTGTGACTAAGGGAAAAACAAAAGGAAATCAAAAATTCACCTTGAGCACAGGAGCTGCTGACAGCAGGCTGCTGTTTCTGTGGTCTTTCAAGAATGACATTTTCCACTGCACTCACACAAGGAAGGATGGAAGAGAAACTTACAAAATATTTTCTAAGAATGTTCTGGGAGGGTAGGAAAAAAACTCAGAGCAATTACAAGAAGTTTCTGCATTTCCAAGAACAAAACAAGTGCACCTGGAATTTTCAAAAGGATTTCAAAAGCACTACTAAAGTCATGGAATGGTTTGGTTGGAAGAGACTTAAAAGATCATCTAATTCCAAACCTCTGATAAGATAACAAAAGATAATAAAAGATAATAAAAGGAGCCACAGAAGAGCCTGGAATTTATCCCAAATCTGCTGCATTTTTGGTGAGGTTAATGTAATTATCTTGGCCATTAATTAGTGCCACATCAGCAGCACACTGGCATTTAAAGCTGTTCAGGTACATAACAGCAGAGCTCTGAGGGTGCATTTTATTTCTTGATTTATTCAGATGGCAAGAACCCACCTGCTTTGATTAAAGGGGCAAAAAAAATCAGCATTAGAAAACAAATTTCTGAAAATATTTTAAATTTCTCAATATTCCAGGCAGTGATTTTTGGGTTAGGAACTCCCACTTGCTGAAGGCCAACAGAGTTCTGCATCTCCTACCAAATTCAGGCAGAGAAATGTCTGGAAGTGCCTTTTTCCCAGCAGGGGAGATGATAAAACAAAGATCCCTGCAGGTAAAACAGATAAAACAAAGATCCCTGCAGGTAAAACAGATAAAACAAAGATCCCTGCAGGTAAAACAGATAAAACAAAGATCCCTGCAGGTAAAACAGATAAAACATCCCCTCAGAGCAGTGGGAAGCTCAGAATTGCACCTTGGAAGGAACAGATTCAGGACCAACCTCTCCTGCCAGCAGCTCCAGAGGAGAATTCCTGCACTTCAGCTGCTCTGAGCTTTGGGGTTGGGATAAATCCCTGCAAAACTCCCAAAATTTGGTTTATTTGTACTTTACACAGATTCCAGGCCTTCCCCAAGGGGAGAACACCTCATGATTTCTTTGGGAAATTCTTTTGTGATGGTTTTGGGGAGGCCCTGCTGCTCTCACCTGCCCTGAGCTGGTTTTTCTGTGGTTCACAACCCCAGGCAGGAGCTGCTCATTCTTTCCACTGCCTGGCCCTGCAGCTGCTTCATCCTGGAGCCCCAGAAATTCAAATTTCAGCAGAGTTTCCATGAGCCAGGCAAGGCTGGGCCCAGCTGGATGGCACCAAGGGCCAAGGAATCTGCACAGGGATGGGCAAAAACACCCCAGGGATGGGCAAAAACACCTCAGGAATGGGCAAAAACACCCCAGGGATGGGCAAAAACACCCCAGGGATGGGCAAAATCACCTCAGGAATGGGCAAAAACACATCATGTGGGGCAAAAACACCTCAGGGATGGGCAAAAACAGCCCAGGGATGGGCAAAAACACCCCAGGGATGGGCAAAAACACATCATGTGGGGCAAAAACATCTCAGGGATGGGCAAAAACACCTCAGGGATGGGCAAAAACACCTCAGGTGGGGCAAAAACACCTCAGGTGGGGCAAAACCACCCCAGGGATGGGCAAAAACAGCCCAGGGATGGGCAAAAACACCTCAGGGATGGGCAAAACCAGCCCGGGGATGGGCAAAAACACCTCAGGGATGGGCAAAACACCTCAGGGATGGGCAAAAACACCTCAGGGATGGGCAAAAACACCTCAGGGATGGGCAAAAACACCTCAGGGATGGGCAAAAACACCTCAGGGATGGGCAAAAACACCTCAGGTGGGGCAAAAACACCTCAGGGATGGGCAAAAACAGCCAAGGTGGGGCAAAAACACCCCAGGGAGGGGCAAAAACAGCCCAGGGATGGGCAAAATCACCTCAGGGATGGGCAAAACACCCAAGGTGGGGCAAAAACACCTCAGGGATGGGCAAAAACAGCCCAGGTGGGGCAAAACCAGCCCAGGAATTCGCACTGATTCCCTCTCCTAAAGTTCTGCTTCAGAAACTCTTTCTTGTTATTCAATATCACAACCTGCAAGAAATGGACATTTCAGTTCTTACTTCATCATCTTTTTCCACAGTAATGGATATTTTCATTCTTATTTCATCATCTTTTCCCATAGTAATGGATATTTTCATTCTTATTTCATCATTTTTTTCCAGAGTAATGGACATTTGCATTCTTATTTTCTATTTCCACAGTAGTGGACATTTTAGTTCTTATTTTCTATGTCCATAGTTTTGGACATTTTCATTCTTATTTCATCTTATTTTTCCACAGCAATGAACATTTTAATTCTTATTTCCTACTTCCATAGCAATGGATATTTTCATTCTTATTTCATCTTCTTTTTCCATCGTAATGGACATTTCAGTTCTCATTTCATCACTTTTTTCCACAGTAATGGACATTTTAGTTCTTATTTCCTATTTCCACAGTATTTGACATTTGAGTTTTTATTTCATCACCTTTTTAACAGTTAACAGAAATTTTAGTTCTGATTTTCTTTGTCCACAGCAATGGACATTTTAATTCTTATTTCCTATGTCCATAGTAATGGAAATTTTAATTCTTATTTAATCTTCTTTTTCCCCAGTAACGGAAATTTTAATTCTTATTTTCTGTGTCCATAGTAATGGAAATTTTAATTCTTATTTTCTATTTCCATAGTAATGGTCATTTTAATTCTTATATTCTACTACCATAGTACTGGATATTTTAATTCTCATTTCCTACTTCCATAGTATTGGACTTTAGTTCTTACTTCATCCTCTTTTTGCACAGCAATGGACATTTTAATTCTTATTTTCTATGTCCATAGCAATGGACACTTTAATTCTTATTTCATCTTATTTTTCCACAGTAATGAACATTTTAATTCTTATTTCCTACTTCCATAGCAATGGACACTTTAATTCTTATTTCATCTTATTTTTCCACAGTAATGAACATTTTAATTCTTATTTTCTATGTCCATAGCAATGGACATTTTCATTCTTATTTCCTATGTCCATAACACTGGATATTTTAGTTCTTATTTCACATTCTTTTCCCACAATAACGGAAATTTCAGTTCTGGTTTTCTATTTCCATTGTAATGGACGCTTTAATTCTTATTTCACCTTTTTTTTTTTTTCCACAGTGGGAAAAATGGGACAATGAAACCCCACAGACCCCATTCACCACCTCATTTTTAGTGTTAGCATCCCCAAACATTTTAGGCCACTGACTTCCATCCTTTAATCATGCATCACAGCCACAAAAAAAAATTCAGTGATATTTTAATATTTTAGAGCTCTGTCCAAGTTCAGTTTCACCAAACACAGCCCAGATTTCACTCATTGCCAGAATATTTCTGTATTTTATGAGGGAAAAAAGCACCTGGTCAACAAAGAGATAAAACCCCAATGCAAACAACCCCAAATGGCCACTGGGAAAGGGCTGAATAAATCAATAAACACAAATAAAGCCCAGAATTAATTACCCAAACCCCAGAATTAATTAATTAACCAAACCCCAGAATGAACCAAACCCCAGAATTAATTAACCAAACCCCAGAATTAACCAAACCCCAGAATGAATTAACCAAACCCAGAATGAATTAACCAAACCCAAAATTAATTACCCAAAGCCCAGAATGAACCAATTAATTAATTAATTGGTCCCTGGAGCATCCCTGGGGTCCCTCCCCAGGATTTTCTGTTTCCACACAGGAACAACCCCCAGACTCCACTGCAATTTCTGATTAAACATTAAAAAATAAAAAACATTTTTCAAAAGCTATAGAAGCAAAAAAACCCCAGGAGCATTAAAAATACTGTCACAATTCAATATATGAAATTGCTTCATGGTTTTTTAATTATTTCCCTCATCTTCAGTTCTCAACTTCAGTTAAAACACCAAGAAATATTACTTATTAATAATCAATATTATTTAGAAATTAAAACCTGAATGAACCACTGAATGAACTGCCTCAGCAATAACCTGGCACAGAATTAAACTTTTGGTGCTAAAATGACTTTATCATTTAATCCTGCTCTGCATGGGACAGCTCAGTGACTGCTGACAGTAATAAATAAAAATAAATTAAAAAGTGACTGCTGACAGTAATAAATAAAAATAAATTAAAATGTGACTGCTGACAGTAATAAATAAAAATAAATTAAAAAGTGACTGCTGATAATAATAAACAAAAAACAAAATTAAAATGTGACTGCTGATAACAATAAATAAAAATAAATTAAAATGTGACTGCTGATAACAATAAATAAAATAAATTAAAAAGTGACTGCTGATAATAAATAAAAATAAATTAAAATGTGACTGCTGATAATAATAAATAATAAAATGTGACTGCTGATAATAACAAATAAAAAATAAAAGTGACTGCTGATAATAATAAATAAAAAAAATAAATCAAAAAGTGACTGCTGATAATAATAAATAAAAATAAATTAAAAAGTGACTGCTGATAATAATAAATAAAAATAAATTTAAAAGTGACTGCTGATAATAATAAATAAAAATAAATTAAAATGTGACTGCTGATAATAATAAATAAAAAATAAATTAAAATGTGACTGCTGATAATAATAAATAAAAATAAATTAAAAAGTGACTGCTGATAATAACAAATAAAAAATAAAAGTGACTGCTGATAATAATAAATAAAAAGTGCCCAGATGTGAATTTTGGAACATTTTGGTTCATCCTGGCTGGGCTCTGGTGCTGCCCAAGGTGCATCCATGGAGGCTTTCAAAAAATATTTATTAAATTTTATTTTATTTTAATAAACTATCAAAATTTATGATTAAGTTATTAATTTCTTACAGTATTATAACATAATAATATATAATCTGTTATGTGGTGTCATAATAATTTATCACTAAATTATTATTTAGTCTTTATTATTTAAATAAATAATAAGACTAAATAATAAATATTATTTGTAAGAAATAAATTCCTAAATAATAATATATAAATAATATTATTTATAAATGTTTATACCATTTATAAATGTGATTTATATATTATAAATAATATCTTTTTTATTAATAAATCCCTGCTCCAGCTCAGCCTTCCCAGGGATTTCAGCAACACTTTCCTCAATTTCCCTTTGGTTTCCAGGAAAATGAAATTGTGAATTCTGGGATCTCCCTCCACACTCTGAGCTCTGGAGAGCAGGGAAATCTTTATTTTTTAATATTTCCAACAATATTTGTATCTCCAATATTTAAATCTCCAATATTCTGTTAATATGTCCAACCTCAAACCCATCCATGGCAATTTTCCAACGCTGCTTTTCCAGGTTCAGGTGTTTCATTCTATTTTTGGTGGTTTTGAGGCACCCAACAACCACCTTGTGCAGCAAGAGTTATTCAAATATTGAAATAAATATACAAATATTCTCTATTTCCATTTTTATCTTTACCTAGAAAAGTTGGTTTGAAGTACTGATCAGCAAAAAATTGGCAAAAAATTGACAAAAAAAAAAAATCGGGGTTAAAAGGACCAAAAAATCCCCAGGAATGGGGAGAAATTCCTGTGGGAAAAATTTGAATGAAATTCTGATTTTTGGACCTAAAAATTGGCAAAATATTCCCAAATATCCAAAAAGTAAATCCCAAAAATTTTCTGAGGATTTATTGGGAAACCAGAAGCATTCAAATGTAGAAACAGCCACAAAAATTGAGATTTCTTTTCTTTGGAAACCAGAAGCATTCAAATGTAGAAAGAGCCACAAAAATTGAGATTTTTTTTTTTTTTTTTTTTGAAATCAGAAGCATTCAAGTGTAGAAACAGCCATAAAAATTGAGATTTATTTTTTATTTTGGAAACCAGAAGCATTCAAATGTAAAAAAACAGCCACAAAAATTGAGATTTATTTTATTTTGGAAATCAGAAGCACTCAAATGTAGAAACAGCCACAAAAATTGAGATTGATTTTATTTGATTTTATTTTTTTTTTTTTGGCAGAGAAAGAATGAAAACCTTCAAAACAGATGCGGGTGCCAATAATTCATTTTATATTCCCATGAGGGAAACTTGGCCAAAATCAGGGCTGTGGTCACAAAAATCTATAAATGCAAAACCACTTTTGATTTTTATAGAAATCTGCTTTTAAACTGCTTTGGTTTTAATCCAAGGAGCTTCGAAAACGTGAGGGAAAAGGATTCCAAGGCAGGAAGAGATCAGCAGGAAATTCAGATTCTTCAATATTTCCTTAATATTTCCTTAATATTTACTCAATATCTCCTCAATATTTCCTTAATATTTCCTCAATATCTCTTCAATATCACCTCAATATTTCCTCAATATTTCCTTAATATTTACTTAATATCTCCTCAATATCTCTTCAATATCTCTTCAATATTTCCTTAATATTTACTCAATATTTCCTCAATATTTCCTCAATATCTCTTCAATATTTCCTTAATATCTCTTCAATATTTCCTCAATATTTCTTCAACATTTCCTCAACATTTCCTTAATATTTCCTCAATACCGCTTCAATATTTCCTCAATATTTCCTTAATATTTCTTCAATATTTCCTCAATATTTCCTTAATATTTCTTCAATATTTCCTCAATATTTCCTCAATATTTCCTTAATATTTCTTCAATATTTCCTCAATATTTCCTCAATATTTCCTTAATATTTCTTCAATATTTCCTCAATATTTCCTCAATATTTCCGCAATATTTCCGCAATATTTCTTCAATATTTCTTCAATATTTCCGCAATATTTCCTTAATATTTCCTTAATATTTCTTCAATATTTCCTTAACATTTCTTCAATATTTCCTCAGTATTTCCTCAATATTTCTTCAACATTTCCTCAACATATCCTCAATATTTCCTCAATATCTCTTCAATATTTCCTCAACATTTCCTTAATATTTCCTCAATATCTCTTCAATATTTCCTTAATATTTCTTCAATATTTCCTCAATATATCTTCAATATTTCTTCAATTTCTGCAATACTTCCTCAAGATTTCCTCAAGATTTCTTCAATATTTCCTCAATATTTCCTTAATATTTCTTCAATATTTCAATATTTCCTTAATATTTCTTCAATATTTCTTCAACATTTCCTCAACATTTCCTCAGTATTTCCTCAGTATTTCCTCAACATTTCCTTAACATTTCCCCAACATTTCCTCAATATTTCCTCAACATTTCCCCAGTATTTCCTCAACATTTCAGTTTTCCAGGGAAGTTTTCCCAGAGAAAAGCTGTTCCACGGCAGAACTGCCTGCTCTCAGTTTCTCTGTGAATTTACTCTGTTAATTATGGAAAATTTGCCGCCGCGCTCATTAATTTGCAGCAATTAGCAGATGAAGGTAATTATCACACAGCCATTCAAGGTGGAAGTGACTTTCCCATGGAAATAGGACAAAATGTGGTGTGAAATCCGGAGACAGGTTCAAAATCTGATTTTTAAATGTCTCGAGTGCCACATCCACCACCTCAGAACGCTCTGGGATGGGAACTGCAGCACTCAAACCTCAGCAGCATTTCCATGGGATTTGAGGGAAAATTCTCCCAGTCCCAATCTCTGCCAGCCCCAAAGGCAGAGAATTTCACAGAAATTCAATTTTTACAGCAACAATTTGTGCTGCTCTCGGCCCTCAGAGAAGGGAAATGCAAACTGGATTTGGGGTTTTGTTAAGGTTGGGATTCAATGTGTGGGATGGGATTTTTTATTTATTGGCTTTTATTTATATTACAGTTTCCCAAACTGGGAGTTTTATAGTATTTTATTTCCATAAATTAAAAATGGAGCTGTATTTTTATAAAGGTTTTCAGGAGAAATTGTTTCATTAAGAAATGATACTTTGAGGGGAAATGGAAACTGGATTTGGGCTTTGTTTTGTTAAGGCTGGGATTCCATGTGTGGGATGGGATTTTTTATTTATTAGTTTTTATTTATATTACAGTTTCCCAAACTGTGAATGTTACAGTATTTGATTTTCATAAATTAGAGTTGTATTCCTATAAGGGTTTTAAGGATAAATTGTTTAATTAAGAAATGACACTTTAAGGGGAAATGCAAACTGGTTTTGGGGTTTTTGGTTAGGGTTGGGATTCAAGGTGTGAGATGGGATTTTGTGTTTATTGGTTTTTATTTATATCACAGTTATAATTATTTCTATTTAAAACTGGGAGTTTTATAGAATTTTATTTTCATTAATTAAAAATTGAGCTGTATTTTTGTAAGAGTTTTAAGGAGAAATTGTTTAATTAGGAAATGATTCTAAGGGAAAATGGAAACTGGATTTGGGGTTTTTGGTTAGGGTTGGGATTCAATGTGTGGGATGGGATTTTGTGTTTATTAGTTTTTATTTATATCACAGTTATTATATTATAATTTATTTATATTTAAAACTGTGAGTTTTATAGAATTTTATTTTCATTAATTAAAAATGGAGCTGTATTTTTATAAGGATTTTAAGGATAAATTGTTTAATTAAGAAATGACACTAAGGGGAAATGGAAACTGGATTTGGGTTTTGTTTTGTTAAGGTTGGGATTCAATGTGTGAGATGGGATTTTGTGTTTATTGGTTTTTATTTATATCACAGTTATTACATTATAATCATTATTTCTATTTAAAACTGAGTTTTATAGTATTTCATTTTCATTAATTACAAATGCAATTTGGTTTTTTTTATAAGGGTTTTAAGGATAAATTGTTTAATTAAGAAATGACATTTAAGGGGAAATGGAAACTGGATTTGGGGTTTGGTTAGGGTTGGGATTCAATGTGTGGGATGGGATTTTTTATTTATTAGTTTTTATTTATATTACAGTTTCCCAAACTCTGAATGTTATAGTATTTTATTTCCATAAATTAAAAATGGAGCTGTATTTTTATCAAGGTTTTCAGGATAAATTGTTTCATTAAGAAATGATATTTAAATTATTTTTACTTTTAACTTAATTACTAACTACTTGTGGTTTGTAATGTGGAATTTTAATTTAATTACACAATATTACTTATAGAGAAGGATTAGTTTTTGTTTTAAAACTTTTCTCTTGTTTGATATATATTATTATCTATTAGAACTTATTTAAACTACATTAAAATTTGACACATCCCTGGGGATGAGCCAGGGAAATGTTTCACCTGCTTGGATCTGAGAGCACAAATTCCACCAAAAAACAGCTCCTAAAAATGGGATATCACATGAAAAGGATGGAAAACCACAAAAACCTAATTGGAAATTATTTACTGATACATTTTCTTAAATAAATGAGTACACGGGAACAGAGTTTTTAAAATGAAATTCAAGAATTCCAATTCCTCAAGCACACAGTCAACACTGAAGTTACAGATGCAAAGTGAAAATCAGGTTCAGAAAATCCCAATTTTTCCAATGTAATCTGCCAAGTTGAAGATGAGAAGAAAGGGTTTTATCTGTGGTAATTTCCTGTACTTCAACAAAAGGAAAAAATCCAGAATCTAAAGGAATTCCTAACTGTCATCTGGATAACTTGAGAGGAAGTGCTTGGGTAAATTGATTTTTTTTTACTCTGGAAGGTTTGGGGCTGGTATTAAGAAACTGGGCATGAAGAATTTTTATTTCTTCCAAGAATAAATTGTCATTTAACAAAATTAACAGGAAGGTCAGGGTTTAAGAGACGGCTCACAAACCATTTAAAACTTCTGATTTCTCAACTGGGATTATCAACACCTCAATAACAAAATATTGAAAAACTGAAAAGGAGGAAGAGGAGGAAAATCCAAGCAGCACTTGCAGCACAAATCTTCATTTGGGAGGGACAGAATAGAAACAGTTCCAGTGCCTGTCTTGTCTCACCTTTGATTGGATCAACCCTCCTCAAAGAGGGCAATCCAGGATTATTGAGGGGCCCTCTGAAGGGGGAAAATCCCATTTCAATGGAGAGAAAAATTCCCATTTAACTGCAGAGAAAAAATCCCATTTCAATGGAGAGAAAAATTCCCATTTAACTGCAGAGAAAAAATCCCATTTCAATGGAGAGAAAAAATTCCCATTTAACTGCAGAGAAAAAAATTCCCATTTAACTGGAGAGAAAAAATTCCCATTTAACTGGAGAGAAAAAATTCCCATTTAACTGGAGAGAAAAAATTCCCATTTAACTGGAGAGAAAAAATTCCCATTTAACTGGAGAGAAAAAATTCCCATTTAACTGGAGAGAAAAAATTCCCATTTAAATGGAGAGAAAAATTTCCCATTTAAATGGAGAGAAAAATTTCCCATTTAACTGCAGGGAAGAGGTGTTTTAGGAGCGTTCCACCTGCTGGGAAAAGCAGAGTGTTCACAGAGTGGAACCAACCAAACACAGCGAAATTCAGAATATTTACAAACACTGAGCGTGGGGATCCCTTGATCAGCACCAAATTCCACAGCTCTGCTGCACAAGTTGGCATTTTCTGGGCACATTCTGCACCAAACCAAAGGGATTTTCTTAAAGTTCACCCCCTAACCAAGTGCAGCTTTTAGAGTGACCTCGGAATCCTTCCCAGGTGGTTCAGTGACATTTCAGTGACACCACAACACCTCACACACCTGAGGGACAAAACTCCTGCATTCCTTGGACACCAGAAGCACCAAAAGCGCTGCAAAACTGGATAAACCGTGGCACATGGCAGTATTTTCCTCATTTTTAATAAAACTTTGTTTTTCTTATATCATTCAAATGCTGAGGGCACCTTTGACAGCTCCAAAATCTGGGATTCAGCCTCAGGGCCTCGTTCCACTTTCCCTCTCTGCACCTTCCTGACACGCGGCCAACAAAATAAATTAAAAACGTGGCCAGTCCACGTGGGTTCCTAAAAATGTCATTTATTTCCAGCTTTCAAGAGTTATCAGCTCTTGCCAGCTCTGTCACTTGATAAAACGAAGCTAAATGATGGATTTCAGTGCTGAAATCCAGTGACCACACACCTAAACCAATTTCTCATCCATCAAAAGTCCGTGTGCACCTACCTTCCAAGGACCTCCACCTGCCTTACTTCTGAGTTTTGTGTTATTTCTAAAACTTTGAGACCTTTCTTCCCACCTGGAGACAGACATGTATTCAAGTTCAAGGCAGTTCTCCCATTCTTTACCTCAGAAATGTAATTTATGCAGGATCTATGCATGGTGAAGACGACACAGTTTGTGCTGAGACGATGAGACTCAAATTCATTTGTCACCACTGCCCCATCTTCCATTTGTCACCACTGCCCCATCTTTCAAGTCCATTCTGTTTAATTTAATTAAAATCTGTTTAAAAACTAAGCACCTCCTCCAGTATGAAAGGGTTTGACAGCAAAAACAAGAAAACAAGAATAAAACCACAACATCGGGCGCACCAAACACAACCTTCAGCACAAAGCTCAGCCTAGGGGGTGCAGGGATTTTTGATTTCGTTCCTGTTTCATGCACAGCTTCACCCCGAAGGATGAAGGAATCAAAGGAATGAAGGTAAAGCAGCTGCTGGTGTTGAAAGTCCCGTGGAATCACCGAGGTTTGGGCACCACGGAGTGCCAGCTGTGCCCCGTGGGCACCTTGTGCCCAGCCCAGAGCACTCAGTGCCGCCTCCAGGGCACACCTGCAGGGATGGGCACTGCAAAGCTCCCTGGGCAGCCCCTGCCAAGGCCTGAGCTCCCTTTCCATGGGCAAATTGCTGCTGCTGTCCCAGCTGAGCCTGCCCTGGCCCAGCCTGAGGCCGCTCCCTCCGCTCCCGCAGCCGAGCCCGGCCCCTCCTGGCTCCACCCTCGGAGCGGGCTCGGCTCAGCCCGGCTCGGCACCGAGGGGACGGGCGGGGCACGCAGCCACAGCCTCGCCCCTCATTCCCCGCTCCCCGGAGGTTTCTCTCCTACACAGAGCCGCGGCAGCCCCGGCCCCGCAGCCCGCGCCCCCCTCCCGGCTCCCGGCCCGCCTCACCCGGCACGGGCCGTCCTGGAAGACGCGCGGGTCCAGGTTGCAGGCGATGGTGGCGGTGGGCAGATCGCGGAGCGCCACCGCCTCCATCTCGCCGTCAACGAAGCTCCACTCCGCGTCCGCCTCCTCTTCCTCCTCCTCCTCCCCTTCCTCCTCGTCTTCCCCGGGCGGCAGCGGCTGCTGGAGCGGCGGCTCCTCCATGGCCGGAGGCGAGCGGAGGCGGCAGCAGCGACGTCGCGAAGGCGGCTTCTCCCACCCCCCCGCCCGCCATCTTGTTTCCTTCGCCCCCGCCCCGCAGCAGCCAATCAGAAGCCGCCGCCGCGCCCACCCTGGGCCGTGTCAGCCAATCGGAAGCCGCTGCCGCTGCGGCAACAGGTGGGGCGTGAGGCCACGTCCGCCATGTTGGGCGAGGGCATCGCCGTGAGGGAGCGGCTGGGCTCCCACCCACAAAATAAAATATATATGTATAAAATAGACTATATTTACCGTCTGTACTGTATATTTCGTATACATTGTGTATGTAATACACGTGCCCACTATATATAATATATTCTAGCTGAAAATTTACCATATACCATATTATTTACCATAGACCTTATTATTTACCACATAATATACCATATATTGTTATAAGACCATATATTAATATAATATACCATATATATTATAATTATACTACCATATATATTATAATGCCATACAATATTATACCATATCTAATTTACCATATAATTTACCATATAATATACCATATATATATATATTCTATAGTGTATGTACTGTCTTTATAACATTTTGCTATATTATGTGTAATATAATATAAAAAAATATGCTGTGTGTATAATGCTGTATGTCTATGCTAATACACAGTATATAATACATAAAAAGGTGCTTTATGTAACGATATACTCTGTGTATGTGGGAATATAAATAGCATAGTGTATATAATGCCTATAAAATTTGCTGTATATAATAATATACTGTATGTATATAGATATATATAAGTTTCTATATATAATGCTTTATTATTGCTAGAGATAGAAAGACATGAGCTCCATGTCCCATGCCTGGAAGTGTTCAAGGCCAGGTTGGATGGTCTATAAGATAAATATTAAATATTTATATGAAAATGCCACATGAATATAAAAATTCCTCACTCAAAGACTTACAAGTCAGCTGAAAATTGCCACTGTGTGTTATAATTCACTTATCTGCCTTAGGAACCAGCTGATCCAGCCTTGGTGGGCTTGGCTGGTTAGTCTGACCTAAGAGACCTGGACAAATATTTTTATTATATTTTTAATATAATGTGCCTGTATCTATATAAAATATCTTCTATATTATTACCATTCAGTTTCTTTTTATATATACTTAGCACCACCTCCCAGGGGAAGGCCCAAGCTTCAAAGGTCACAGAGTTTTATGAAGTTATTGCTTTTTATTAAGTTACTGTTTTTTATGAAGTTTTTTATTAAGTTATTTTCAAGAAGTTATTTTTATGAAGTTCTTGTTTATGAAGTTTTTTATGAAGTTATTGTTTATGAAGATACTTTATGAAGTTACTTTATGCAGTTACTTTTTCTCAAGTTATTGTGACATTTGTGCATCTCCAAACATCCCACACCAAATTTCTTCAGCCTCTCTGATAGATTTGGAGTAATTTAAGTATTTTTCTGAGGGATAAGCTAAATAAAAGATGATTTTGTGCTCATTTGTGCTAATTGCCATAAAATCTTCATCCTCTCAGATGCAGACAAATGGTCTCTTGCAAGAAAACAACTTCTCTGAGCAAGGCCAGGTGTTTAATGCTAAATCCAGCCAAAATAAAGCCAATTTTAACTTTTTTTTTTTCCAGAGGTGTTTCACGACAGGACTGGTGACGCTTTCCCCTCTGAGGAGCATCTCTGGATTCTCTGCAGCCCCCTGGAGAAATCCCACCTGAGGAATTCCCACCTGAGATCTGCTGTTCCGCAGAACTCAGAAAATCCAGAAGTAAAACCTGGCAGCAAGAAATCCCCGTCCCTGCAGCCTGGCAGGAAAACCCCCGGGAAATATTCACAATAACCACTTCAGGTGGCACATTTGAAGGGGAAAAGGCGCCACTAATCGCATTTTATGTCATTAATTGTATTTTATGTAATTAATTGGAACTGAGATCTTGCCCTGCAGGGCTCCAAGACCAAAGGACCTCTCTGCCCTAAGATCTTCAAAGTTTTCAGCATGAATTCAACCACAGACGTGAGAAAAAATAAATATACCACGCTGAATCTCCCTCATGTGAGATTTAATTTCCATCTTTTCTTTTTCCTAGAAAGGGAACGCGATGGCGCTTTTGACTGCAAGAGGTGGCGAGAGAGGGGAAAAAAGGAATTTCCTGCAATGTTTGGGGCCAAAAAAAGGAATTTCCTGCAATGTTTGGGGCCAAAAAAAGGAATTTCCTGCAATGTTTGGGGCTGGTTTGAGTGTAAGTGAGGGTGATTAACGCTAATGATTGTGAAAAACGCCAATCACTTGTTTTTAAAATTGTTAAAGTTTAATAGTAATAAAGTGGTTATAAAAATAGTTACACAATTAGAGTAATAACAATTTGGACAAATTGAATTAGGACGATATGAGACAATAAATACAAAGAGTTATGGATGTCTGGGTACCTTTTCTGGGCAGCACGAGCCCGAAAAAGGCCCCACGTTAACAGAGGATTAAACCTTAAAAACAATAACCTGTTGCATATTCATACACCTCATCCATGATGCATAAATTCCATTCAAACACAGGATTCTGTCTGGGCAGTGTCAGCTCCTTCCTCTGGATCCTGACGGCGTCTCCAGGGCTGAGTGAGGCAGGAAGAAGTTCATTTCTCCTGATGATGGAGCAATAAATTCTCTTTCTCTGAAAGATTCAGGTGTCCTGTGGCTGCTGTCTCACTGCAAGTCCTTTCTTTTAAAAAAAGTATCTTACATAGCATCGTTTGTATTTTAACATTTTGTTATAACCTAAAACTATATTTAGCACACTACTTAAGAGAATGAATACAGCATCACTCTCTAACACAACACGTACAACATTCATTTGAACAGTTCCGAAAAGCCAAGCAGAAAACGCATTTCTCCCATGATTAACGCTAATAATTAACGCTAATGATTAGCGGCGGTGGTTTCCCGCAGGAAAGGGACGCGCTGCGCAGCAGGGCCGGGAGGGTGCCCAGCACGGACACCTCCATCTAGCGGCCGTGGAGCCCCGGCGGGACACAGGGAATTGCACTGCGGGGAGCTGTCCCCACAAATCCGCCTGGCACACGGGCATGCGGCTGGCTGCAAGGGAATGAAACAGAATGAAGTGAGAGAAAGTAAAACAGAATAAAATTAAATTAAATAAAATATAAAATAGAATAAAATAAAATTAAATAAAATATAAAATAGAATAAAATAAAGTGAAAAATAAAATACAATTCAAAGATATAAAATAAAATAAAATATGAAATAAAAAATTAAAATAAATAGAATAAAATAAATAGAATAAAATAAAATAGAATAAAATATAAAATAGAATAAAATGAAATGAAAAATAAAATAAAATTCAAAAATGAAATATAAAATAAATTTTTAAATGAAATATAAAATAAAATTTAAAAATGAAAAAATAAAATAAAATATGAAATAAAAAAATTAAAATAAATAGAATAAAATAAATAGAATAAAATAAAATGTAAAATATAAAATGTAAAATATAAAATATAAAATGTAAAATATAAAATATAAAATACAAAATGTAAAATATAAAATATAAAATGTAAAACGTAAAATGTAAAATAGAAAATAGAAAACAGAAAACGTAAAATGTAAAATATAAAATGAAATAAAGTAAAATAGAATGAAATTGAATAGAATAAAAGTAAATAAAATATAAAATCAAATACAATATGAAATTAAATTAAACGAAATATAATAAAATATAATGTCAAATAAAAATATAATGAAATAAAATTAAAATAACGAAACCAAAATGGAATTAAATAGAATTAAATAAAATAGAATAAAATGAAATGAAATAAAACATAAAATAGAGTAAAATAAAGTCAAAATGAAATAAAATTCAAAAATGAAATATTAAAAATTTTTTTAAATGAAATATAAAATAAAATTTAAAATGAAAAATAAAATAAAATTTGAAATAAAAAATTAAAATAAATAGAATAAAATAAATAGAATAAAATAAATAGGATAAAATAGAAAATAGAAAATAGAAAATAGAAAATGGAAAATAGAAAACGTAAAATGTAAAATATAAAATGAAATACAGTAAAATAGAATGAAATTGAATAGAATAAAATAAAAGTAAATAAAATATAAAATCAAATATGATATGAAATTAAATTGAACGAAATATAATAAAATATAATGTCAACTAAAAATATAATGAAATAAAGTTAAAATAACGAAACCAAAATGGAATTAAATAGAATTAAATAAAATATTAAATAAAATAGAATAAAATGAAATGAAATAAAATAGAATAGAATAAAATAAAATAAAAATAAAATATAAAATATAAAATATAATATAAAATGAAATTAAAGATAATATAATATAATATAATATAATATTGCATATTATATATTATATTATATTATATTATATTATATTATATTATATTATATTATATTATATTATATTATATTATATTATATTATATTATATTATATTATATTATATTATATTATATCGTAATGTAATATAATATACATAATTAAATAAAATGAAATTTTAAAAAATGAATAAAATAAAATATAATATTAAATAAAATATAATGAAATGAAATGAAATAGAAAAAAGAAATTAAATAAAATAGAATAAAATAAAAGAAAATTAAATATGAAATTAAATTATAAAATAGAATAAAATATTGATTATCATTCAACAGAGAAAGAATGAACGTCACAGAATTATCGAGGTGAGAAGAAACCTTTAAACAGCAAACCTTGTCCCCAAGGGCCACATGCAGACACTGGGACACTCCCAGGGACAGGGACAGTGACCCCAAAGCTCCCCGTGCAGCTCATTGCAAACCTCACCGCTCTTTCCATGGAATGTTTTCCTGAAATCCAACCTGAACCTCCAGCTTGTGCATTTTGCTTTAAAAAGTCACGAGATGTTTTCAGCCAATGCAGCTGCAAGTAGTGAATGTAAATGGTGAATTCCTTGAATGCTGTTGATAAAAACACCAGCAAATATTAAAATAGTGATCTATTCAAAAATAACTTAAAAAAAAGAAAGAAAACAACAAAAAAAAAAATAGAAAATCTGGTGAACATTTTCCACCTGAAATCTGCTGTTCCACAGAATTCAACAAATTCAGAAGCAAAACCCAGCAGCAAGAAATTCCTGTCCCTGCAGCCCGTGTTGTTTCAAGATGAACAGTTTCCTTAGGAAGAGGTCTGCACCAGGTGTGAAGCCACTTTTAGCAGCTTCAGGAGGAAAAAAGCCACTCCTGAGATGTTTTCAGGGCTGGATGTGCTCAGCTGAGCACAAAGAACAGTGAGGAGAGGCTCCAGCTCAACCTGGAGCACCAGGAGAGTTCTGGTCACAGAGCTAAGAACAAATGGCCCCAGTGATTAAACAGATTTCAGCAAGAAATTAAACATAACTTTAACATTTAGCATCAGAATAAACTGTTCAACGAGGCTGGGGATTTCCTTTAGGTCTGTTTTCTTTTGGAGGGCACGCACTTTGCTCAAAGTGAGGTTAAATTAAAGGATTGGGATTTGGGGGCCTTTATAAACTCCCTTTGAGTGTCTGGATTGTGCTGGGGACGCTCAGGCCTGTGGGTGTGGGACAATCTTGGTGGGAACAACCTGTGTGAGAGAAATCAGCCGAGAGGGGCTGCTTGGCACAGGAAAAGCACCTCAAAAAGTGCTAATTTACCTCAGAAAGTAAAAGGGAGACTTTGCTGAACAGGGTTTTTAGTGCAATATCCCAGGCTGGCAGGAGGGATGCAGCAAGCAGGGGGCGGCCTGTGAGGGAGCCACTGCCTGGAAAGGTCAAAGTGCCCTTGGCACAAGCAGGAGCTGCTCCAGGGCAGGGCAGGATCACACATCATGGAATGCTTTGGGCTGGGAGGGACCTTAAAATTCATCCCATCCATGGCAGGGACATCATCCTCTGTCCCCAGTGCCCAGCCTGGCCTTGGGCACTGCCAGGGATGCAGGGGCACCCTGTGCCAGGGCCTGCCCACCCTCACAGGGAGGAAATTGTTCCTAATATCTGATCTAAACCTGTAAGTTTTCAGTGTGGAGCCTGTGTGCTGTCCCTGCATCCCCTGGCAATTGTCTCTCTCCAGCTTTCCTGGGGCTCCTCCAGGCCCTGCAAGGCCACCCTGAGCTCAGCCCAAAGCTTCTCCTGTGCAGGTGAACAATGCCAGCTGTGCCAGCCTTTCCTGCCAGCAGAGCTGCTCCATCCCTCTGCCCATCCTGGAGCCTCCTCTGGGCTCTGCAGCAGCTCCAGCTCCTCCCTGGCTGGGGCAGCTCTGCAGCTGGGAAATCACCTGAGGGGCACAATCCCAACCCCAACCCCAACCCCAACTGCAATAATAAAAACTAAAATTAAATTTAATTTCATTAAATACTGGATTTAACTAAATTTTCTTAAACAGCATTTTATTTCCATCTTTCTAATGAGAGATTAAAATAAAATGCTGTTTAACAAAACCAGCACAGTGGAGTTGTTTTATGGCAGGCATCCGCCTCAAAAAAGCCACGTTTCGCAAGGGAAATGGAGCGGGCTGGAATAAAATAAAATATAAAATAAAATTTGGCTCCGGAATGAGGTGGGGAGGAGAAATAACAGGAGAGCTAAGAGCTTCCTTGGAGTTTGTTTTCATTTTTATTCTTTTATTTCTTCCAGAGCAATCAGTACCAGCCCCGGTTACTGATTTACAGCTGGGCTCGGTCACGGGTGCTGGGGCACAAACGGGTTTGTCAGGCAGAGCTGCTGAGGGAATCATCAAATAAATGTGAGAACATTTCAGTAAAACCTCTGCCAGAGCTGCTGGGAGAAAGGGCAAGGGTGGGTCCTAATCCTGGGAAAAGGAAAAATCATTGAAAGGGAAGGGAAAGGGAAAGGGAAAGGGAAAGGGAAAGGAAAAGGAAAAGGAAAAGGAAAAGGAAAAGGAAAAGGAAAAGGAAAAGGAAAAGGAAAAGGAAAAGAGGAGGAAAGGAAAGGAAAGGAAAGGAAAGGAAAGGAAAGGAAAGGAAAGGAAAGGAAAGGAAAGAAAGAAAGGAAAGGAAAGGAAAGGAAAGGAAAGGAAAGGAAAGGAAAGGAAAGGAAAGGAAAGGAAAGGAAGGAAAGGAAAGGAAAGGAAAGGAAAGGGAAAAGGAAAGGGAAAAGGAAAAAGGAAGAGGAAAAAAAGAAAAGGAAAAAAGAAAAAGGAAAAGAAAAGGAAAAGAGAAAAGGAGAAAAAGGAGAAACAAAAAAAAGGAAGAAAGAAAGAAAGAAAGAAAGAAAGAAAGAAAGAAAGAAAGAAAGAAAGAAAGAAAGAAAGAAAGAAAGAAAGAAAGAAAGAAAGAAAGAAAGAAAGAAAGAAAGAAAGAAAGAAAGAAAGAAAGAAAGAAAGAAAGAAAGAAAGAGAAAATTAAAAAAGAAAAAAGAAAAAAGCCAAAGAAAGGGAGAAGGGAAAAGGAAAGGATTGTGGCATAACCTGCATGAAAATAAAATAAAATGGTCATTATGAATAAGACAAATTCTCCTTGTACCTCTTGACTGCACATGTCACATCCTTCTACATCAGCAACTCGAATATTTACATTGCTGCTTTGAAATATTCCAGGTTTTATTCCCCACATCCATAATTATCACAAATTCCCTGGGGTGGGAAGAGCCCTTCAGGATGGTCCAGCCCTGCTGTCACCCCAGCATCCCCCCTGAACCCCAACAGTTCCTTTAAAATACATGTTAAACATAAAAATTCCCTGAGTTTTGCAAAGAAGAACTGGAATAAAAGCCAAGATCAATTGGCAGTGGCGCACAATGGAGGGGGAAAATAAAAGCTGTGAAAGATGAAATTAAATTTAAAACAAGAATATTTTTTAAAAATCAAGTGAAGTGTGATTAGGGGTTATATTCCAAGAAACTATTTCAAGAAACAACAGGCACAGTAAATAGGAAACATTTGAAATCAAAGTTTGATGAAGCAGGAGTTAAAATAATGGAGTTCAAGACAATCTGGACACTTTATTTAAAATGAAGAAAACCTCTGGGAGCTTCCAAAAGCCTGGAGTTATTTCCAGGCTCCCAGTAAAATGGCTCTAATTAAGGCTCGCTAACGAATTTTGTGGAGCACTGTGAGGAAAGCAGCGTTTATTGCCCGGAAAACTCGAGTTTATTTAATTCATTCCGAGCCTGAAGGTGTCCCGGGCACCGGGCTCGGGGCAGTTTTATTTGCAGGTTTATTTGCAGTTTTGTTTGCAGATTTATTTGCAGTTTTATTTGCAGGTTTATTTGCAGTTTTGTTTGCAGGTTTATTTGCAGTTTTATTTGCAGATTTATTTGCAGTTTTGTTTGCAGGTTTATTTGCAGTTTTATTTTAGTTTTATTTGCAGATTTATTTTAAGGGCTGGTTTTCATTTGCCTGGAGCAGGTGAAATCCAGCTGAGGTCGGAGTCGTTTTCCACACTCACCTCCCCAATTCCAGGAGGATGAAGAGGATGAAGAGGACGAAGAGGAGGCAATAATGAAATCCCAGCTCCTCAATGAGCCTGGCAAAGGCTCTCAGCATTAAACACCTGAGCGATCCCCCGAGCAAGGAGGGGTTTGGAACTGGGGGTCCCTCCCTAAGGCAGGAATCCAGGAATCCAGGAATTCGGGAATCCGGGAATTCAGGAATTCAGGAATCCAGGAATTCGAGAATCCAGGAATCCAGGAATCCAGGAATTCAGTAATCCAGGAATCCAGGAATTCAGGAATTCAGGAATCCAGGAATCCAGGAATTCAGTAATTCGGGAATCCAGGAATCCAGGAATCCAGGAATCCAGGAATTCAGGAATCCAGGAATTCGGGAATTCAGGAATCCAGGAATTCAGGAATTCGGGAATCCAGGAATCCAGGGATTCAGGAATTCGGGAATCCAGGAATTCGGGAATCCAGGAATTCAGGAATCCAGGAATTCGGGAATCCAGGAATCCAGGAATCCAGGAATTCAGGAATTCGGGAATTCGGGAATCCAGGAATCCAGGAATTCGGGAATCCAGGAATCCAGAAATCCAGGAAATCAGGAGTTTAGGAATCCAGGAATTCAGGAATTCAGGAATCCAGGAATCCAGGAATTCGGGAATCCAGGAATCCAGAAATCCAGGAATTCAGGAATTCAGGAAGAGCCTCTGGAAGCGATGGGAGCAGGGAATTCAGAGCTCGGCAGGGATTTCCCGAGCAGAATCAGAAGCCTGGAGTTGTCCAAAAGGAGCCAACACGAGGTTCCAGGGCAATCACCCGGACTTTGCTGCTTTTCAAATTCCGAATTTAATCCTAAACCACGATTTGATTGAATTAGACTAAAAAAACAATATATAGTGTCTGGTTTTTACCTTGGCTTCATTATTCTATTTTTTCATTATAATTGTGCTGCTTAACCAAAAGAAGAGGAAAATCGAAGCTTCTTTTGGACAATGAGCAGAAAAGGAAAATCGAAGCTTCTTTTGGACAATGAGCAGAAAAGGAAAATCGAAGATTCTTTTGGACAATGAGCAGGTTTAAAGTACTTGAATATAATGAAAGTGACTGAGTTTGATTTCTTTGCAAGCTTTGTTGCTGTTTTTTCAACATATTCCAGAGTGATTTTTTTCAGAATGTAACTCCGGGCTGCTCCTGTGGGAGCCGGGAATTCAGGAATTGAGTAAAACCAGAAGGAAGAGTTGGGCTCGGCATGAAGGAGCATCTCCTCCTTCTCTCTGCTTGTTCGGCCTCATTTTTGGGGAGATTTTTGGGGGGTTTCTGTGCTGCCCAGTGCAGCACCCGGGATTCCCCTGTGCCCTGAACGTTCCTGCCTTTGTCCCGAGCCCCGGAGCAGCTGCCGGGAATTGGGCAGGGATTGGCCCGGATCGGCTCGGCACAGATGGCAGCCCCGCAACCCGCCGGGATTTCCACCAGGACATCCCTCCTCCTCCTCCTCCTCCTCCTCCTCCTTCCTCTGAACCCTCCCAGCCACGAGATACCGGAATTTCACACCAGGAAAATCAAGGAACCCGGGGCAAACGGAACGAACATCCATGTATTCTGAAAGCAGGAAAGAATTCTAGTCCTCCCATAGAATTCTTTCACTTGCAACTTTGTCTTTCCCACAGTTAAAATAGCATTTAAAATAGGATATAGAACGGGCTTATACACAAATAAAGGGGTCTGGGGTTATTTTTTTCCCATCTCAAAGTGTATTAATATTCGGTATTAGTATATAAGTGTTGATAATACAGTATTCATATTCTTATATAGATAATTTTTTATGCCACAAGTGCTTCTTGTCTCCAGCCAGGCAGTTTGTACCTGTCTGTGTTTACCCTGACAAATCCCTCCCTCCATCCCAAGCTGGGGACACCCAATTTAATTCCCCCCCTTCTTCTGGAGCCTCGACTTCCCTCTAATTCCCAGTGCAAAAAATCCGAAGCAAAAGGAGTTGTTTATTTTGTTTGTTTTTTTGTTTGTTTTTTTTTTCCTTATCTCTGGCTGTAAAAAAATATTACAACTTCGGTCTGCAGTGGGAAGAAAAAGGAGTTCCAATAATCCGAGCGAGTCCAGCCTAATTAAAACCCCCCAGGGATAAAAGTTGTCCCCACCAGACTGCGAGGGGATCTTCGGCTGTGGCTAAAGCCTGACATCTGTGAGCATCAATTAATTAATTAATTAATGCCTCCACTCATCCTTTAATAAAGAAGTGTGCGCTAATCCTCCCCGAAGCCGAGCTCCGAAAATCACATTTATTAGCCAAGGGCTGTTTTAGGAACAGATGGGGTGTAAAGAGCTTGACGGAACGGGGGGGGGGGGGAGCGCGGAGAGCGAGAGATTAATTAATTAATTAATTAATTGTTAAGTAATGAGGGATGAGTGAGGGGAGCAAGAAATGCAAAGCTCCGGGATGCCCCTGGGTTTAACATTTCTGTATTCCCAAAATTCCTTCGGGAAACCCAGAGGTGACAAGGGACCTCTTCACCTGTCCCCGGCTCTGTCTGTCCTGCTTCCCGCCCTGTCCCGGTGCCCTCACAAGCTCAGTTCAGCAAAATGACAAAAATCGAGAGAGGGAGAGCTCAGAGAGATCCCTGACAATGATTCCTGCCATTCGCGATGGCATCAAGCACTCCGCCTGAAGTTTGTGTCCCCCAGGAGAATCAGCGGCTGCCCGGGGAGCTGTTAGTCCTCAGCTCTGTCTTTGTAAGGCTCCCGAGAGTGTTTAAACCAGTTAATCTTTTGTTGGGCTTAAACCCGCGCCGGTGTTCGCGGCAGGCACGGCTTAGCGCAGAAAGGGATTTCTGTTGGTTTTTGGTCTGGTTATCACTGAAAGGGTTTGGGCTTTGTTGGCCTTGAAATCCTCACCCTTGTGAGAACTGAAGGCAGGGAACGGGTAAATAAAGGAAAATAGGATCGTGTGTTAATGGATAAGCTGTGCAGGGAACAGGGCACAGGCAGCTCTGCTGGGCTCCACCTGACCGGCAGGACACAAATCCTGGGTCACACTGGGAACCTGAGCCAAACCTGGCACCAACCCAAAGGAGCCGTGCCAGAACCCAAAACATCCAATCACCCAAAGGAGATGTGCCAGAACCCAAAACATTCAATCACCCAAAGGAGCTGTGCCAGAACCCAAAACATTCAATCACCCAAAGGAGCCGTGTGAGAACCCAAAACATCCAATCACCCAAAGGAGATGTGCAAGAGCCCAAAACATTCAATCACCCAAAGGAGCTGTGTGAGAACCCAAAACATTCAATCACCCAAAGGAGATGTGCCAGAACCCAAAACATTCAATCACCCAAAGGAGCTGTGCAAGAGCCCAAAATATTGACAAACTCAAAGGAGCTGTGTGAGAACCCAAAATGTTCAATCACTCAAAGGAGCTGTGTAAGAACTCAAAATATTGATGGACCCAAAGGAGCTGTGTGAGAACCCAAAATATTCAATATTGGGATATTGGGAATGAGGAATTGTTCCCTGCAGGGTGGGCAGGTGCTGGGATGGAATTCCATCCCTGGATCCCTGGCAGTGCCCGAGGCCAGCCTGGACACTGGGACAGTGGGATCATCATTAAAGATCATGGCAGGGATGATCTTTAATGTCCCCTCTGACCCAAACCCTTCTGGAACTCTCTGACATGACCAGCCTTCAGGCCAAGGTTAAGAGCCCTTCAGGTGAGGATGAATAAACCAGTATTATCTCTCCAGAAGTTACCGAGTTGTGTCATTCTACTGCTATCAAACCCCGTAAGAGATCGGGGAGATAATTGCCTCAGGATTGTCTCACCTGCAATACCTTCATTGGCAGGTGCTGAGTTCCTGCTCCTAAATCCTCATGAGCCGCTGTTCCCAAATCTTCCAGGGATGACCCTCTGTTCCTAAATCATCTTCCAGGGATGTTCCTTCTGAGTACAGCTGCCTCCATTCTTCTGTCTCACTCGGGATGCACCTCCGGGCCAGCATCAAAGAGCTGCAGGATTGTTCACTGATTTGGCTGGCCGTGTTTTATCGGGGCAGAGTGTTTGACCCGCTGCAATGATTTATTCTGCAGGATTTCCCCGCTCCTGTCGGCTGCATCTCCCCCCTTCACACCCACTCCAAACCCCGGCTTCTATCCCTGCTTTGTTCCCTCTTAAATGTAAAAATATTTATATTTTATAATGGGGTTATATACTCAAATATAAAAAGTGTATATACAAATACATATATATATATATATACACTATATATATATACACTATATATATACATATATATATACACACACTATATATATACACTATATATATATACATATATATACACTATATATATGTATATATATATACATATATATAGTGTATATATATGTATATACATATATATATATATGTATATACATATATATACTATATATATATATATTTCATTGGATTCTGCTGTGAATCCAATATATACACTATATATATATATACACACACTATATATATATATACATACATATATATATGTATACATATATATATATACTATTTGTATGTACACAAAAGTATATATACAAATATAAAACTGTTTAACTGTCTGTTTTTTTTTTAAATTAGGATACCTCACTCTGGTCAGCCAACTCTGCCTCCGCTGTTCTGTCAGCACCTCGAAAATCAGGATTATTTTCCTCATCTGAAGGAAAAGTTCTGACTTCTTTCTCAGCAGCCGATGGCTCTGCTCAGGACACGCCGTTTCCCACCCCATTTAAATGCAAGCTCGCAGAGGATCCTCGCACATGAATGAAAATTACTTAAAAGCATCGAATCCAGGTGTTTATTTCCTTACACAGAGCGTCGTGTTGTTCCCTTTTACAACTTTCGCGAGCTGATAAGGACACATCTCCCCTTTTAACAGCCTTTGGAGCAGCCCGAAGCGGCTCATCCGTGTTTTTACCCAGGCGTGCAGGCCCGCGGGGGCTGTGCCGGGTCAGAGCATCAGCAGCGGTGTGGGTGTGCAGGGGGCTCCTTCCTGCAGCTGGTTTGGGAAATGAGGCCGGCAGAGCCCCAGCCGCACCTGCCCGCAGGTGTGAGCCAGCCTGGGCACGGCGAGCAGCAAAGCAGGGCACGGACGGGGCGAGGGGTGCGAGGGCAGCCCCGAGCGGGTGCGGGCAACACACACAAGCACGGAGTGGAGATTTTGGGCCACTCTGCAAAGGCTCCGGTGCCGGCGGGCGGGGGTGGCAGCGCTCGGTGCGCCGCGGTCCCGCTGCACAGCGTGGCTGGGCACGGGCTGTGCCCGGAGCGGTGGGACAGGGCAGGGGCTGTGCCCGGAGCGGTGGGACAGGGTAGGAGCTGTGCCCAGGCAGGGGTAGGGACTGTGCCCAGGCAGGGGCCGTGTCCGGAGCAGTGGGACAGGGCAGGGCAGGGGCTGAGTCCGGAGCGGGGCAGGGGCTGTGCCCGGAGCAGGGGCAGGGGCTGTGCCCAGGCAGGGGCTGGGCCCAGGCAGGAGCTGTGCCCGGGCAGGGGCAGTGCCCGGAGCAGGGGCAGGCGGAGGGAGGAGCGCAGCCCCGGCCCCGGCCCCGCCGCGCAGGCACCGCCCCCGCTCCCCGGCCGTGCCCGGCGCTGCTCCGCGGCCGCTCCGCTGCTCCGGCTCGTCCCGCGCTCACGGCGGTCCCGGCATGGCGGAGAGCCCGGGGCGGCCCCCGGAGAGCAGCGATGTCCCGCGGGAGGGGGCTCGGCCCGGGCTGTGCCCCGAGGGGGCGGCCGAGCCCCCGGACGGGCCCGCGGAGCGGCCGCGGCTGAGCGCGGAGGGGGCGCCCGGGGACAGCGGCTCCCCCGAGGGCCCGGGGACAGCGAGCGGGGACAGCCCGGGGACAGCGAGCGGGGACAGCGGGGGGACAGCGAGCGGGGACAGCCCGGGGACAGCGAGCGGGGACAGCGCGGGGCACGAGGGGCGGCCGGGCGGGGAGCCGGGGGTGACGGACGGGCCCGAGGCGGGCAGGGCAGAGCCCGAGGGAGAGGCGGGGGCAGCGGCGGAGCCTGAAGGGGCAGCCCCGGGGGGAATGGAGCCCGAGGACGCGGCTGAGAGCCCGGCGGGGACGGCGCAGGAAGAGGCGGCCGCGGCAGCGACAGAGCCCGAGGACGGAGCCGCGGCCCCGGCAGGGACGGAGCCCGAGGGCGCAGGGGCTGCTCCGACGGGGACGGAGCCCGAGAAAGCGGCAGCGGCGGGGACGGAGCCTGAGGGAGAGGCGGTGGCACCGGCGGGGACGGAGCCCCAGGTGAGAGAGGCGGTGAGGGAGGAAGGCCCGGCGGAGAGAGAGCCCCAGGAGGCGGCCGCGACTGTCCCGGCAGAAGCAGAGCCTGAGGAGGCTGCGGCGACAGCCCCGGCAGGGACAGAGCCCGGGCAAGGAGAGGGGACAGCGCCATCGAGGGCAGAGCCCGGAGAGGCGGTGGGACAGGCGGCCCCAGAGGGGACAGAGCCCGAGGACGCTGTGGCGACAGCCCCGTCCGGGACAGATCCCGAGGAAGCTCCGAGGGAGGCGGCCCCGACGGGGACAGTCGCTGAAGATGCGATGCAAGAGGCAGCCCCGACGGGGACAGAGCCCGAGGAGGCCGTGGGGACAGCTCCAGAGGGGACAGTCCCCGTGGATGCGGTGCAGGAGGCAGCCCCGGCTGATGTGACAATTCCCGAGGATGCGGTGCAGGAGGCAGCCCCGGCTGATGTGACAATTCCCGAGGATGAAGTGCAGGAGGCAGCCCCGGCTGATGTGGCAGTCCCCGAGGAGGCGCTGGGGACAGTCCCGAAGGATGAGCCGCAGGAAGCAGCTCAGGCAGGGACAGTTCCTGAGGAGGGGGCGGCCCCGCTGGGGACAGTCCCCAAGGGTGAGGGGCAGGAGGCAGCTCAGGCAGAGACAGTCTCTGAGGAGGGGCTGGGGACAGTCCCCGAGGATGCGGCGCAGGAGAGAGCTCCAGCAGGGACAGTGCCTAAGGATGAGGGGCAGGAAGAAGCCCCGGCAGGGACAGTCACCCAGGAGGCGTTGGGGACAATTCCCAAGGATGCGGTGCAGGAGGCAGCTCCAGCAGGGACAATCCCCAAGGATGAAGAGCAGGAGGCAGCTCCGGGTGATGTGACAGTCCCCAAGGATGTAGTCCTGACAGGGACAGCCCCTGAAGATGCGGTGCAGGCGGCAGCCCCGGATGATGTGACAGTCCCTGAGGATGCTGTCCCGGATGATGTGACAGTCCCCAAGGATGCTGTCTTGGGTGATGTGACAGTCCCTGAGGACACGGTCCCAGGTGATGTGACAGTCCCCGAAGATGCTGTCCCAGCAGGGACGGTCCCCGCGGATGCTGTCCCAGGTGATGTTACAGGCCCTGAGGACACGGTCCCAGGTGATGTGACAGTCCCCAAGGATGCTGTCCCAGGTGATGTGACAGTCCCCGAGGATGCAGCCCCAGATGATGTGACAGTCCCAAAGGATGCTGTCCCAGATGATGTGACGGTCCCAAAGGATGCTGTCCCAGATGATGTGACAGTCCCCGAGGATGCAGCCCCAGATGATGTGACAGTCCCAAAGGATGCAGCCCCAGATGATGTGACAGTCCCCGCGGATGCTGTCCCAGGTCCTGTGACAGTCCCCGAGGATGCAGCCCCAGATGATGTGACAGTCCCCGCGGATGTTGTCCCAGGTCCTGTGACGGTCCCCGAGGATGCTGTCCCGGGTGATGTGACGGTCCCCGCGGATGCTGTCCCAGATGATGTGACGGTCCCCGAGGATGCTGTCCCAGGTCCTGTGACGGTCCCCGCGGATGCTGTCCCGGGTGATGTGACAGTCCCCGCGGATGCTGTCCCGGGTGATGTGACGGTCCCCGCGGATGCTGTCCCGGGTGATGTGACGGTCCCCGCGGATGCTGTCCCAGGTCCTGTGACGGTCCCTGAGGATGCTGTCCCGGATTCTGTGACAGTCCCCGAGGATGCTGTCCCAGCAGGGACGGTCCCCGCGGAGGGCAGCGCGGACGCTCCCCAGAGCCGCGGGGCCCTGCCCGGCTGTCCCGGGTCCCCGGGCGGCCCCGGTGCCGAGGCGGAGGCGGAGGCGGAGCGGGCACCGGCAGCCCCGGCGGGGAGCGGAGCCCCGGGCCCCGAGAGCGGCTGGGAGCGGAGCCTGAACGGGGAGCGGGAGCAGGAGCAGCTCCGGGAGGACGGGACGGGCTCGCCGGGCGCCCCGGAGGAGCAGGAGGAGCAGGAGGAGCAGGAGGAGCAGGAGGAGCAGGAGGAGGAGGAGGAGGAGGAGGAGGACAAGCAGGACCACGACATCTCCCTCTTCGTCAAGGTAAGGCTGAGGGGCTGCCGGGGAATCTCCGCAGGGAATCTCCCCTTCCTGATAATGTTCCGAGAAGCATCAGCCTCGGGAAGAACCCTCTGGAAGAACAAACCACCAGAATTCCCTGGAGGCTTTCACCGGGTGCTCCCTGATTTCCATTAGCCATGGAACAATGGCATTTACTTCCTTTAGGTAACAATTCCCGTTATCCCAGGTGTTCCAAAGGATCCTGTGGGGAGGAATTTGAGTGTGGCAGGCGCGGGGCCAGCCCGGCTAAGGTGATTTGGTCATTAACGCCCGATATAAACGTGTCTCTGCCTCCCCGTTCCTTCAGGAATCGCTGGCGTGAGGAGCTCCCCGCGGGTTTCCAGATCTCCAAAGCGCAGGGAGAGGGGCTCTCATCATAGGGGCTGGGAGGGAAGAACCTGGGAAATGCCGTTTCAAATGCAATGCTGCGATTTTCTATTTTCTAACGCGAATTATGGGCGACATTTAGAGAATTGTCCCAAATTTTGGCAAGGCTGAATTCACAGTCAGTACACTTGGAATTGCCCAGTTCGTGTTTGTTTGAAGGGAAGATTTGGGTTACAGGGAAATAGGGGAAGAAAACAAAAAGGAGGGGAAAACTAAAACAAATTTCTGATATTTTACTGAGTAGAGCTTTAGACCTTTCTATCCTGTGCCTGGAATCCCACCAAAATCCCTGGGATTTGGCATGGGAACAGCAGCCATCCACAGAGCCTTTATCAACGGGGATTTTTGGTGTGTTGGAAGCATCTGGAGCTGATTTCTTCCCTCTTCTCTGACCCCTCTGGACTAAAATGTGGAGCAGGGTAGGACAAACATAAAGCTAAGGAAATAAACCTGGGGAAGCAGAAGGCATTTGGGAACCTTCTCCTCCACAAACAATCCCATCTTGTCCCTCCTGAGCTGGCTGAGGCTGCTTCTGCCAGCCAGAATTCACAGTCAAAATTATAATTAAAACAATATTAATATTAAAATTAATATTAAAACGTGATGCCTTCCACTTTATGGGAGGAAAACACAGCCAAAACAAGAGAGCAGCCTAGAGAACAAGAGCATTTTTTGTGACTCTGTGGTCCCCAAATATTAGGATTAAACGTGGGCTTTGAAAATATTTGTGAATTAATAAAGGCAGAAGGAGAAGGGAGGAGCATTTTTGTGATGGGCTTCATATTTAAGAATATATTTATATGGGCTTCATATTTAAGAATGCCTAGAAAACAATCCAGCTGCTTTTCTAATTATTTCTGTACTACAAAGCTTGAGTATTTTACCTCACCTGGAGCTGGATTTTTGTAGTTGGGCTTGGATTAGTTTTTAGTCAGAGGCTGGCATGAGTTTCTCCAGGAAAAGGAAAAAAAATCCAGCTGGAGAGCTCAGTGTCTCCCCAGGCACCCAAATGGCCATGCCATGGTTTGATAGCGCAACAGATATACAGAGAAATATAAAAATAAACCCCAAAACGGGGGAAAATGCATAATAAAACAGCACAGGAACAGAGCTGGAATAATCCTGGCAGTTCCCCTGCTGGGGAAGATTACCCCAGGCCAGGCCCACATTAAGATGCTGTGGCAGTGATTATGTTCTGAGAATCATCAGCCTCAGGAGGAACCCCTGGAAGAACAGAACACCAGAATTCCCTGGAGGCTTTCACTGGGTGCTCCCTGATTTCCATTAGCTCACGGAACAATATAATTTATTTCCTTTAGGTAACAATACCCTTTACTCCGGGTGTTCCAAAGGCAAATGTTCCCCAAGGTCACCCAGATATCCTTTCCTTGGGAATTCAGTGTCCCTGGTGCCTTGTGCTCTCTGCTCCTCAAGGACTTTTTCCCCTTCTGTAGCCAAAGCTCTTTATTGATCAGAAAACTTCTGTAAATGTCAGAATTTATTTCTTTTTTACCATTTGAATATACATGAACTCTCACTCAAATTCACTCCATTGATTTTTAAGCAATACAACATTTATTCAAGACTTAAGAGCTTATTTCTAAATTGAAATTGCTATCTAATTATTTATGGATGGAAAACTCAACAGAATCACAGCTGCAGATTTCAGAATTCCAAAGGTGCCCGAGGATTTCTCTGTACCACAAACACTTGGCCAAACAGCCCAGCTGGAGCACAAGGCCTTGCTCATCTCCCTCAGTTTCAGGGTTAAATGGATTTTAGTCAAAGCTGGCCATGAGCACAAGGTGATAGATTTTATCCAGGGAAAGGCGGGGGATTTATCCACTTTGGTGGCATTCTTGGTCTCTACATCATTTCTCTCCGTTCAGAGGATGATTTCATTCCCTTCAGAGACAGAATTTCCCTGAGATACCCCCGAGTGACTTTGCACAGAGCAGTGCAGAGTTACAGAAAGGGCTGGAAAATGGGAAAGGAAAAGCTTTGCTGGGAGTACAGGAATGGGAACAGCTGCATCCCTGCCTGCAGGGTCTGTGCCCAGCTGGAATGGCAATGGGGGTTTCCTACAAAAAAAAAATTCTTCTTTTCTCTGATGTGATGAATCTGGGCCTTAAATAGAACTTGCATTACGAAGCAGCAACTGAATTTTGAGTGCTGTAGGTGAGAATTCCATGTGCAGCAGGAGCTCAGCTCCCTGAACACCTGGATGTCCTTTCCGTGGAGTCTGGGCTGCGCCTGGTGCTTGGTGTAAACACTGCAATTGTCACCACTGGGGAGGTGCTGGTGCTGAAAATCTGGATTTTTCCTCCTCACTCAGGGTGTGACTGGGTGAGGTGAGTGTGGCACACAGCCAGGAGCTGTTGTGCTGTGTCCAAATGCAGGGGGGCAGCTCTCTATGGGCCTTTCTTGGTGCAGACTCACCACAGGAGCTCAGTATTTCAGTGATCTCAGTAAGGGAAATGAAAGATTTCTGTGTGCAGAATTTCCCTGCGCTGCTCCTCGGATACCCTTGAGTGATTTTACTCTCCCTGTAACTTGTGCAGAGTCACAGAAAGGGCTGAAAAATGAGAAAGGAAAAGCTTTGCTGGGAGTACAGGAATGGGAACAGCTGCATCCCTGCCGGCAGGGTCTGTGCCCGGCTGGAATGGAAATGGGGGTTTTGTTCCCTCTTGTTCCACCAGCTCCACACCTGGGGGTTCTGCTCCCTTCTCCTCACTCCGTCTTTTTCTCCTTCCTGAGCTCCACTCCTTGGACCTCAAGGTGCCACTTTTAAAAAAAAGTTAAGTCTTTAAAAACCCTGACATTTTTTGTAAGTTGCTTCCCTCCACCATTCCTTTGGATATTTTCATTTGCATTTTAAGTGAGACTTCTGCTTTTTTAACTGGGGAGTTCTGAAAGCTTTGAGCTGGGGACAAGGTAGGCATGAGGCACAGCTGGGACTCCATGGGCTGGGAGGGCTTTTCCTGTTGTATTTGTGTTTCCTATTGTATTTCCTATTCCTATTGTATTTGGATTTCCCCCAGATGAAGGAAGGAGTGATGAATCTGACTCCATGTTCTCAGAAGGCTAATTTATTATTTTAAGATACTAGATTATATTAAAGAATTATATTATAATATAATTATAAATATAATATATTATTATACTATAATAATAATAATAATAATAATAATAATAATAATAATAATAATAATAATAATAATAATAATAATAATAATAATAATAATAATATACTATTATAATATCATTATTGGTTATTCTATTCTATTCTATTCTATTCTATTCTATTCTATTCTATTCTATTCTACTAAAGAATACAGAAAGGATATTTACACAATGCTAAAAAGATAATAATGAAAACTTGTGACTCTCTCCGGAGTCCTGACACAGCTTGACCCCAGTTGGCCAGTGAGTGAAAATAATTCACAGCAGAATCCAATGAAACAATCACCTGTGGGTAAACAATCTCCAAACACATTCCACATGAGCACTACACAGGAGAAGCAAATCAGATAAGAATTGTTTTCCTTTTTCTCTGAGATTTCTCAGCTTCCCAGGAGAAAAATCCTGGGCGAAGGGATTTTTCCAGAGAATGTGAATGCCACTTTTTCAGCCTCAGGGATCTGGGGATTCTGTGAGAGTGATCCCAGAAGAAAGATGCCCAGCCCTGAGCCCTGTGGGGCTGCCCAGCAGGAGCAGCAGAGCCCCAGAGCTGCTGCTCAGGCCTGGCTGCGCTGATTTGGGGTCTGTGGCTGCACAAAATCTCCAGAGCAGCGTTTCTCCCAAGCCTGAGCAGGAAGTTGGCTCCTTTCCTGTGGGTATTTGCCCTCTCACAGCTCCCTTTGAATGTTTTTTGTTTTTTGTTTCAGCTGGAACATGGCAATTCCAGGTTCCCTAAAGCAGCTTAGAGGAGCTGGCATTACAAATTCCATTCATAACTCCCGGGGTTGTTGCTGGGGGCTCCATGAGCAGCAGCTTCTCTGTGGGTGGGAGTGAGGTGGGCTGCAAGGTCCCTCCCAAACCTTTCCGTGGTTCTGTGATTCCAGGAGGGGCTGAGGGAGCTGGGAAGGGGCTCAGCCTGGAGAAAAGGAGGCTCAGGGGAGACCTACAATTCCCTGACAGGAGAGGCAGTGAGGTGGGGTTGGGCTCTGCTGCTGTGTCCCAAGAGGAAATAAATTGTCATAAATTGCACCAGGGCAGGCTCAGGTTGGAGATTAGAAACAATTTTTCCTTCTGGAAGTGGTCATGCCTTGGGCTGAGGTGCCCAGGGAGGTTTGGAGTCCCTGGAATTGTCCCAGAGCAGTCTGGATGTGGCCTTGGGGACAGGGATTGGGGTGATGCTGGTGGCACTGGGTGATCCTGAAGGGCTCTTCCCACTTGGTAATTCTGGGATTTAGACAACTGACAGACCAACATCCTTTCCAGATTGACATCAACCAACAGACAGAAATCAGTGATCAGAAATACAAAGTTGCATCTAAGTTATTTTTGTATGATTTAGTCAGAGCCACTGACTGGTTTGGGTTGGAAAGGGCCTCAAAGCCCACCCAGTGCCACCCCTGCCATGGCAGGGACACCTTCCAGTATTCCAGATCGTTCCAAGCCCTGTCCAACCTGGCCCTGGACACTGCCAGGGATCAGGGAACCACAACCCCTTTGGGAAAACATTTCCTGGAGTCATCCTTTGCCTGGAAGTGTTAAATAATCTCTGTGGAAGTGTTAAATAATCTCTATGTTCCCCCAGGACTGTTCAGGCCTCAGGCCCCTGCTCATCCCCAGGGCCCATCTCTGTGGTTTGAAGGTTGGTTTTAGCCCCAAAAAAAAAAAAAAACAAACCGAAGGAAAGTCAAGGTCTTCAAAGGCTCCTGGCCCTATTCCTATTTTTACTTCCTCCCTGCAGTAAAGCCCACACCATGTGTTGTGCTTTAAGCACAGGCTTAGGGTCACGTGCAGCGTAAGCCCCTCACTAAGCAGGGAGCCCCCTCCTGATCCAGGCCCAGGACTCAGCCTGGATTTGGGGCTGCCTGGAACCAGCAGAGTCTCCTGACACATCAGCCGGTGCCAAATTCCACCCCTGGGGCCTCTGCCCCTGAATTTTGTCTTTGCACAACTGCTCTTTATGTGAGCAGCACAGAGCGGGCCAAGGGTGCAAGTTCTGCTTGGTGCCCTCAGGCCCTGCTGGGTTGAAATTCCACTTCAGCCCCCTCGGCTCCTGCTGAATTTCCCTTGTCTGAAATTGCACTTCAGCCCCCAAATCCTGTGGGAGAGCCCCAGCCTTGCTCAGGAGCCTCCCCGGGGTGTCCCTCTGCCTGTGGGACATGGCTCAGAGGTGGTCATGGTGGGACTGGGCGAGCTGGAAGGGTTCTTCCAAATGTCACCATTTTGGGATGAGGGGATCATCCTGCAGCTCTGCCAGGGAGTTCTCACTATGCCAAAAAATATTCAATTTTTCTGAGGTTTGATTGATTGTCACAGACATATTTTATGAAAAATCCTTTTGCCAGGATCTTTTCTCCTGAGAAGCTGAGAGGCCTCAGGAACAAAATGTAAACATTGATTATCTGCTGCTGTGGAATGCAACAGGTGATTGGTCTCATGTGGATGTTTTTAATTAATGGCCAATCACAGTCAGATGGCTCAGAATCTCGGGTCAGTCACAAGATTTTATTATCATTCTTTTCTATTCCCTTCAAGCCTTCTGATGAAATCCTTTCTTCTATTATTTTAGTATAGTTATAATATATCATTTTCTTTTAATTTAATATATATCATAAAATAATAAATCAGCCTTCTGAGACATGGAGTCAAGACTCTCATCTCTTCCCTCATCCTGAGATCCACAAACACCACCACATATTGATGTTTTCTGTGGAGGAATAACAAACCAGTCTAGAGAACTCCTGGCATCCACAAATATAAAACATCAGAGTGTGGGGAGTGATGTTCTGGAAAGGGATTTGACCAATTACTTGCAAAATATAACTGTACTAAAATCAAATTATTAAAAACATCAGGGGAACTTTGGAAAGGGCATTCTTTAAATAAAAATCTCCTTGCTGAGATGATCCAATGTCCCCCTGTGCTGAGGCCCTGTGTGCATTTCCATTTGCAATCTGATTATTTCCTGATCAAAACTCAGCTCAAGGGACTCTCTTCAGCTGCTCTCAGTGGCAGCACTGTCTCAGCACTGAAAGTTTTAATTCTTTCCTAAAAATACCGATTTTCTCCCAGAAACAGCTTCCACAGCCTGGCACTGCTGGTGGAAGCACAAGGACAAAAGTGGAATTTCCCTTTTTGCTTCATTTCTCTCCACATTTGAGCACATGTAAAAATATTGCAAATATTCAGAAGTGGAGTTGTCAGAGACCAGAGCCAGGCAGCAGAATGGGAGCGGTGGAAGTGGAGCCTTCCCCGAGTTATTCAAATGGGGCAGTTATAAATGAGTTAAACATTGACTCAGATTGCAGAGAAATTCCCATTTTGTCTTGGTGAATCATTGACATTTCCCTGCTGGCTGCTGTGGAAATGATCTTTAACATTTTCTGTATTTTAATAAATACAGAAAAATCAGTTTTTTCATAATGGAGTAGATGAAACTCAAAACAGGCTCCAAATATACCCAAAATTATTCAAAATTTTTATAGGAATTGGAAGTTACACTGGGAATGGAAATTCAATTTTATTCCATTTTTACATGTTCTTGGAGGGCACCTTCCCACTGCAGCTGACAGGATTTATTTCATTCTTTCTGTGTGGACCAAAACATCACCTTTATTCTATTTCTATTCTTTCTATTTTATTCTTTCTATGTGGACCAAAACATCACAAATTATTTGAGGTGAAAAAACCTCCCACACTCTTCCAATATTTCACTTTTACCTCTTGATTTAAATTAGGAATATCATTGGCAAAGTATTTTCTACCCAAAGCTGCACAAAGGACCTTCTTTATCTTCAGTATTTCTTAGAATTCTTTAAGTATTCTTACTATTCTTTAGTATTTCTCATTTATTTATTGGTTTCCAGCACAAATCATAGGTATTTTAAACATATAATTTATATTTATTTTGTTTGTATGTATTGTATAGAATTTATATGTATTAATTTCTATCACATAAATTAGTTAATTTATTATTAATAATAAATTAATATATTATTATTGATTTTAACTTATTTTATAATTTATTAGAACACATATACTATTTATCTGCATTATTATATTACATATAATTTATTACATATACTACAAATAATTTATAATTTCAGTTTTAATGAATTTATTACATATAATTTCTTACAATGAATTTATACACAAATAAAAATTATATGCATATCAATTCAGAAATATAATTTATAATTTTATATATAATATATATAATTATATATAATTTATACTTTACATACTATTTAGTATTTCTATTTATGGTTTACATACTATTTAGTATTTGGTATTTACATACTATTAATTATGTATTTATTATATGTATAATTATTATATTACATAGCATGTACAATTTCAGTTTTTACTGAATTCATTACATAGAATTTCTTACAAGGAATTTATACACATATATAAAATTGATATGCAATCAATTTAAAATTTAGAAATATAATTTATAGTTTACATACTATTTCTATGTATTAATTATTATATTCCATAGAATTTATAATTTCAATTTTTACTGAATTTATTACATAAAATTTCTTACATAGAATATATGTACGTAAATGAAATTGATATGCACATCAAATATATATAAATATACTATATAATTATATATAATTTATCATTTATATACATACTATTTCTATGTATTAATTATTATATTCCATAGAATTTATTATTTCAGTTTTTACTGAATTTATTACATACAATTTCTTACAAAGAATTTATACACATATAAAATTGATATGCATATCAACTTAGAAATATAATTTATAGTTTATATATAATATATAGATATAATTTTTAGTTTACATACTATTTCTTGTTTCTATTTATAGTTTACATACTATTTATTATTTATTAGTATTTACATACTATTAATTACATATTTATTATACGTAACTATTATTATATTACATAGAATTTATCATTTCAGTTTTCACTGAATTTATTACATATAATTCATTACATAGAATTTATACACATATAAAATTAATATGCATACAATTTATAAATACAATTTTTAGTTTATATATATGATATATAATTATATATATTATAGTTTATATACCTACTATTTATATGTATTTATTACATTACATAGAATTTAAAATTTCATTTTTTACTGAATTTATTACATAATATATATAATTTTATTATATAGGTATATAATAACATATGAAATAATGTATATTATTATATATTTATACATAATATAAATATATAACAATGTATTATATAATATATAATATAAATATAATAATGTATTATATAATATGTAATATATAATATATAATATATAATATATAATATATAATATATAATATACCATATGTAATATGTAATATGTAATGTATAATATATAATATATAATACATTATATACTATATATTATATATTATATATTATATATTATATATTATATATTATATATTATATATTATATATTATATAGTATATAGTATATAGTATATATTATATATTATATAGTATATATTATATATTATATATTATATATTATATTATATATTATATATTATATATTATATATTATATATTATATATTATATATTATATATTATATATTATATATTATATATTATATATTATATGATATTTGACATATAATATATGTGATATTGTTTTATATGTATAAATATATAATATATATAATTATATATATAATTTCTTACAAAGAATTTGTGCATATATAAAATAATACGCATATCAATTAATACATATAATTTTTTTAAAATTAATTCCGAGTTCCATAGGTAGTTTTTATATAATTTTTAGTGCCATTTCTGTATTTGGCTTGGCCCAGCTGTGTTGCAGGCTGAGTGTGAATGCAGCGCAGAGCAGGAAATCCCCTGTAATCCCTTTGCCCAGCCCTGCACCCCGTTTTGAGGAACACAACCCCCTTTGTTGCAGTAATTCCCGGCCAGGGTTCCCAGGGGACGTGGGCAGTTCTGTCCCCGGGCTGAGCTGGGATCGGGAGCAGCAGGGAGGGCCAGAGCCCAAACTGCTGCCCTGGCTAAGGGTAAGAGCCTTTGGGCCGTGCTTGTGACCTGGGAGTGCTTCCAGAACGTTCCTGCCAGGAAGGGATCGCCTGGAATGTTCCCTGCTTTCATTCCATGGCCTGGGGCTGGAGAACAAACTCCTGGGCACAGAATTCCCTGCGCAGGAGGGTGGCATTGCTGCTGGCACATCCAAAGCTCTGGCCTGGAACTGACTGCACCTGCCCTGCTCAAAGGGCTCGGGGCTCCTTCCACTCCTGCAAAGGCTTGGAAATGGTCTTGAAAACTGGAATTAGACTGGGGAAGGATTAAAGGAGTGATACAGCAGGCTGTGGGATGGGGCAGCTTTCCCACCCTCACAGGGAGGAATTTCCTCCTAAAAGAAGACAAAAATTCATCATCATCATCAATCATCTGCTGAAAAAGCAAACAAATGGTGCTGACTCCAATCACTGAGTGAGACACAAACCAAGGACAACCCAAAATGCAAACCAGAATTGCAAAAGGGCATTTACTGCTGTAGGAGAAGGATGCTCCCAAATTGGGCAAGATTAATTCAAGCTCTGCTGAAGTTTTTCACACTCAAGTTTTGCAGCTCAAGTTTTTCAGACTTTCACTCCACAATCTAATTTCCCATTTATTTTGCCATTTAATTTTCGTAGCCTCTGCTAAATCCTGTAGCTGCTGCAGTGGCTTTTACTGCAGGTCTGGTGCAGGGAGACACATTTGAGAAAAGAAAGCTGAAATTTGTATTTTGCCATTGTAATTTCATTGGATTTTAGGGATTTAAAAAAAACCAAACAACTGTAGAGAGCCATGGCTGTGGCTGGAAGTTCCTGTGACACCATGAGGGGCCTGGCCCAATGCAACAGCAATGTTGAAAATCACAGGATTTGTTTATTTTCCTCTTTTTGTAAAGAGTGCTTTCACACATCATCTTTAATTTATTAATTGTAAATAAGTTGAATATTAGTAAAACTCAGTCTCTAAAAATGCAATACAAGACATCTCACATTTTAATTTTCACCTGCACTCCCTTGGTTTTTGCTCACTTTACAGAATTCTCATTTAATAGTTCATTTATTTATCACCTTTATCAGAACTGGAAGGGTGTAGAAATACTGGGCAGGTTTTAATATCAAAATCAAATTTAAATGGGCATTTGATCTGAGTTTGGACCTTTTGTTTCTCATTATTTATAGAGCAACTGGCCACAGGTAAAAATTTGAGTGCCACAAAGTTGCTTCTTAGTGAAGGAGAGTTTCTCCCTCTGCATCAAAAACATTTAATGGCTTACAGAGTGATTAAGTTAATTTCTGCAGTAATTATTTCCCCATGGGCAGTAAACAAAGCAGGGAGAGAAGAAAAGAGCCCTGAAGCACCCAGGGGAGAGGGGGACCTGCATCCAGAGGGAAAATCCTGCCCTGGGAGAGTGGGAGGAGAATTCCCCCCAAAAATAGAATAGAATAGAATAGAATAGAATAGAATAGAATAGAATAGAATAGAATAGAATAGAATAGAATAGAATAGAATAGAATAGAATAGAATTCCCAAAAACCCCTGGCTGCCCCTGCATCCCTGGCAGTGCCAGGGCCAGGTTGGACATTGGGGACAGCGGGAGGTGTCCCTGCCATGGCAGGGGTGGCACTGGGTGAGTTTTAGGGTCCTTTCCAACCCAAACCATTCCATAATTCTATGAAATCACAGCTTCAGGCCCATTGTGCTCTCTGGGGTCTAGGGAAAATTAGAATTTCCAGGTGGATGTCACCCCCTTGAGCTGTGAGCGCTGCTCAGTGCATAAAAACAGGGCTGAGGGAGATACCCCATAAAAATCCAACATAAATAATATCTTAAAAATAACATGTTAAAAATATGCCATAGCATAAATAAAATAGTAAAAATATCCGATAACATATGTTAAAATATCCCATAAATAAATAATATGTTTAAAATATTCCATAACATAAATAATATACCATAAATAATAAAAATCCCATAACATAAATAAAATGTTAAAAATACCAGATAACACAAATAATATCTCATAAATAAATAATAAATGTCCCATAACATAAATAGTATATTTAAAAATCCCACAACATAAATAATATCCCATAAATAAATAAATATCCCATAACATAAATAACTTAAAGTCATAAATATCCCATAAATAAATATGTTAAAAATGTCCCACAATATACAGTATGTTAAAAATAACCCATAACATAAACAATATCCCATAAATAAACATAACATAAATAATATGTTAAAAATATCCCATAACGTAAATAATATCTCATAAATAAATAATAAATAATAAATATCCCATAAATAAATATGTTAAAAATATCCCATAACATAAATAATATATTAAAAATATCCCACAACATAAATAATATATTAAAAAAATCCCACAACATAAATAATATCCCATAAATAAATAAATATACCATAACATAAATAACTTAAAGTCATAAATATCCATAAATAAAATGTTAAAAATATCCCATAAACACCCAACATATCCAACTTTTTAAATCCTGGCCATGGCCTGAGGACCAGGAGCATTCAAAGAACAATTTCCAGCTGAGAGCTTTATTGAGCACACAAGTGATGAAACCTGAAATCAAATAATGGCAGGAGATTGACTCCAACGCTGCCTGAAAGCAAGAATGTCAAATCCCAGCAACCAAAACAGAATGGGAAGGCTTCAAAATGGAATTGTGGCTGTCAGGAGATCATCCATGGCCAGGATAAACCTGGTGCAAAGTTAATTCCTTTAATTCCTTAATTCTTCTGTGCAGGTGGAAAGTTAAAGTTAATTATTTTCTGTGCAGGCGTAAAGTTAATTCCTTTCATCACCTTCAGTGTAAAGTTAATTCCTTTCTGTGCAAGTGTAAATTCCTTTCTGTGCAGGTGTAAAGTTAATTCCTTTCTGTGCAAGTGTAAATTCCTTTCTGTGCAGGTGTAAAGTTAATTCTTTTTGTCACCTTCACTGTAAAGTTAATTCTCTTCTCTGCAGGTGTAAAGTTAATTCCTTTTATTGCCTTCAGTGTAAAGTTAATTCCTTTCTGTGCAAGTGTAAAGTTAATTCCTGTCTGTGCAGGTGTAAAGTTAATTCCTTTCATCACCTCCAGTGTAAAGTTAAATAATTTCTTTCTTTAATTAATAATTTCTTCATTAATTCCTTTCTTCACTTCCAGTGTAAAGTTAACTCCTCTCTGTGCAGGTGTAAAGTTAATTCCTGTCTGTGCAGGTGCAAAGTTAATTCCTTTCTTCACTTTCAGTGTAAAGTTAATTCCTTTCTGTGCAAGTGTAAATTCCTGTCTGTGCAGGTGTAAAGTTAATTCCTTTCTTCACTTTCAGTGTAAAGTTAATTCCTTTCTTCACCTCCAGGGTAAAGTTAATTACCTTCTGTGCAAATGTCAAGTTAATTCCTTTCTATGAAGTTGTAAAGTTGAAGTTATTCCTTCCATACCTTCAGTGTAAAGTTAATTCCTGTCTGTGCAGGTGCAAACTTCATTACTTTTATCACCTCCAGTGTAAAGATAATTAATGTCTTTCTTTAATTCCTAATTTGTTCATGAATTCCTTTCTTCACCTCCAGTGTAAAGTTAATTCCTCGCTGTGCAGGTGTAAAGTTAATTCCTTTCTCTACCTTCAGTATAAAGTTATTTCCTTTCAAGGTTAATTCCTTTCTTCATCTCCAGTGTAAAGTGAATTCCTTTGTTCACCTCCAGTGTAAAGTTAATTCCTCTCTGTGCAGGTGTAAAGTTAATTCTCTTCATCACCTTTGGTGTAAAGTTAATTCCTTTTATCACCTTTAGTGTAAAATTAATTCCTTTCTGTGCAGGTGTAAAGTTAAAGCTAATTCCTTTCTTCACTGTCAGTGTAAACTTAATTCCTTTCTGTGCAGGTGTAAACTTAATTCCTTTTATCCCCTTCAGTGTAAAGTTAATTCCTTTTATCACCTTTAGTGTAAAGTTAATTCCTTTTATCACCTTTAGTGTAAAGTTAATTCCTTTTATCACCTCCAGTGTAAAGTTAATTCCTTTTATCACCTCCAGTGTAAAATTAATTCCTTTTATCACCTCCAGTGTAAAGTTAATTCCTTCCATCGCCATCCCCTGCTCTCAGTTCTTTCCATCCCCTTCCCCTGGTGTCTCCTTTGGGCCAAAACCCTTTCATCCACCCAGAGTTTTATAAAAACACTTCCAAAAATCCTGTGGCATTCCCTGAGCCCTGCCCATGGTCTGTGAATAGAATTTCTGCTGGATTTTAAGTGAGGAGCAGAATTTTCATTCAATTTTTGTTCAGCACTGAGTTCATAGTGCCCGGATGCTGCTCTGAAGGGTTCTTTCCATGCCCCTGAGGAGGAAGGAAACAACTTATAAAAAATATTAATAACTTATAAAGAATAATAACTTATAAATAAATAATAACAACTTAAGTGGGGCAAACTGGGATAGTGGAAAGTGCTTATTAACTGAAAAAAATGAAAGGAAAATTCTTTTCTTTTCTTTACCTGGAGTGTCCAGCTGCTGTTTTCACACCTCTCTTGTTGAATTTCCATTTGGGGATGTCACACACAGCAAGAATCAACCCTGCAAGTGCCAAAAATACAATTTATCTGCAGAAATCACCAGCCACATTTTAATTTAAACATATTTTTGGGGTTTTTTTTTCTGCTGTTTGGCTGAGAAAATAAACAGCAGCTGAAATACCTGATTTTAGAGCTGGGTGTTGGTGGGCCAGAGCTCTGGAGCTATTGAAAGTCATTGGAATAATAAGTGGCAAAATTGGGACTTTCTCCCTGATAATGAATTTTTAATTGCAGCTGCTGTATCTTAAAAATCTTAAAACTGAGCCTGGAACATTTCAAGCCCAGTAGGTGGCATCAAAAGGGTTCTGTAAAATTCAGTGTTTGGGTGTTTGTTCTCCACCTGAGGCCATGGAATAAAAACAGAGAGAAAATTCCAGGTGTTCCCTTCCTGACAAAAAGCTCTGGATTGGATGGGATCTGACCCAAATAGAACATAAATTTTTTATAAGAGTTTCATTGAGTGAACAGAAATTAATTACAATTTTAATTTTTATGGCATTTTTTAACAGCAGCACTGTTGCCAGACAGAAGTAATTTTGAATTTTTAAAACTTTTTTTATAGCCAGTATATATTGTAAAATATTCAATATTATATATTTTTATTAAATAATATAAATAGTGTGTATATATGTATATATATATAAATAAATAAAAAGGATAAATATTAACCGATATAATTTTATATACTTTATATAATTTATATAAATTTATCTAAATTTTATCTAAAATTTATATAAAATTATATATAACATTTTATATGAAATTAATATAAAAATAGCAAAAACATAATATAAATTTTTATATAAGATTCCAAAATTTATATAAGATTTATAAAAATTCTATATAAGATTTCTATAAAAGTTAGGTAAATTTATATAGAATTTTTATAAATCTTATATCTTAAAGTATGATTGATTAGTTATTATATTAATTATATAAATTTATAAACTTTATAAAATGTATATAAATTTATCCAAATTTTATAAAAATGTATAAAAATATATATAAAATTATGTTTGATTGATTAATTATTATAGTGATCATATAAATTTACATAAATTGATATACTTTATGAAATTTATATAGATTTATCTAAATTTTATATAAAGTTTAGGTACATTTATATAAAATTAAGATTGACTCATTATTGTATTAATTATTAATTTTATACAATTTAGTCTAAATTTATATAATTTATATCACAAAAGTGGTCAGGCCTTGGCTGAGCTGCCCAGGGAGGTTTGGGGTCCCTGAATTGTCCCAGTGCAGTCTGGATGTGCCTTGGGGACAGGGATTGGGGTGCTGCTGGTGGGGCTGAAAGGCTCTTCCTGCCTCAGGAACTCTGGGATTCTGGGACCAGCCTGAGCCCCTGGGCCTGAGTTCTGGGATTCTGATTCTGATATTGATTCTGATTCTGATTCTGATATCAGCCTGAGCCTGAGCCTGAATTCTGGGATTCTGATTCTGATATTGATTCTGAGATTCTGATTCTGATCCTAATTCTGATTCTGGGATCAGCCTGAGCTCCTGTGCTGAATTCTGGGATTCTGATTCTGATTCTGATATTGATTCTGATTCTGATGATTCTGATTCTGATTCTGATTCTGGGATCAGCCTGAGCTCCTGTGCTGAATTCTGGGATTCTGATTCTGATATTGATTCTGATTCTGATATTGATTCTGATTCTGATTCCGATTCTGATTCTGATTCTGATTCTGAGATCAGCCTGAGCTCCTGAGCCTGAATTTTGGGATTCTGATTCTGAAATTGATTCTGATTCTGATTCTGGGATCAGCCTGAGCCTGAGGTGAATTTTGGGATTCTGATTCTGGGATCAGCCTGAGCTCCTGAGCCTGAATTCTGGGATTCTGATTCTGATATTGATTCTGATTCTGATGATTCTGATTCTGATTCTGATTCTGGGATCAGCCTGAGCCTGAGCTGAATTCTGGGATTCTGATTCTGATTCTGGGACCAGCCTGAGCCTGAGCTGAATTCTGGGATTCTGATTCTGATTTTGATATTGATTCTGATTCTGATTCTGGGATCAGCCTGAGCTCCTGTGCTGCTATCAGCCAAACCCCCTCAGGTTCTCCTGGCACAGCTCCCAGCCCTGTGGGTGTCACTGAGCCCCAGGGCTGTCCCTGTCCCCTCCCTGTGTCTCTGCGCCCACCCCGGGCACAGCTGGTGCCTCCTGGTGCCCAGGGCACTGCAGGTGCCACCAGAGCAGGACCCTGCTGCTCCTCAGGACAAACATCTCAGGAGGCCCCTGGGTCACCTCAGCTCTGCCATGGCTGGGCCAGCTGCCCAAAGCTGCTCAGCTCCTCTGGATTTCTCCACCCTCCAGGAGCCTCAGGGAGCAGGGTGCCCGGCACAGCCTGGCAGGGCCTGGCACTGGGTGCCTCTGCTGCTGTTCACAGGGGTCCCAGGATGAGGGAGGAGATGAGAATCCTAATTCCATGTTGCAGAAGGCTGATTTATTATTTTATGATATGTATTATATTAAAAGAAAATGATATATTAAAGCTATGCTAAAGAATAGAAGAAAGGATTTCATCAGAAGGCTTGAAAGGAATAGAAAGGAATGGAGTGATAATAAAACCAGAGAGTCTGAGCCAGCTGGGCTGTGATTGGCCATTAATTAGAAACAACCACGTGAGACCAATCCCAGATGCACCTGTTGTATTCCACAGCAGCAGGTAACCACTGTTTACATTTCATTTCTGAGGCCTCCCAGCTTCTCAGGAGAAAAGATCCTGGCAAAAGGATGTTTCATAAAATACGTCTGTGACAGGTGCCTGCAGAGGCTGTGGATTCTCCACCCCTGGCAGTGCCCAAGGCCAGTTTGGATGGATTTGGAGCAGCCTGGCACAGTGGGAGGTGTCCCTGGTGTTGGGTGCACAGCTGGCAGCACAGCTGGGCAGGGGCAGCAGGGCGGTGGCAGCTGCTCCAGCTCCAGAGGTGCAGCTGGGAAGGAGCTGGGTCTTGGCTTCTGCCCCTGTCCGGCTCACGATTGAAGCACTCGAGATGGCATTTCGTGTTCAGACTCAGATGTTTATTATTTCTTATCTGGATTACAAGCTGTGAGTTCTTCTGCATTCTACTAACAAGCTACAAAATGGCTCACTGTCTTTCTCTCCAAGGCTGTGCAGTCTTGACTTCTTTCCACCAGGGTCGGGATTAAATGTGTGAGAGGGTATTTCTTGTTGGGGCTCAGATGTTTATCAGTTCTTATCTCTGTCACAGTCTCACACACCCTGAGCTCTGCAGCACTTCACTCCAACAAACTAAAAATGGAGCCCTGTCTCTCTCTACAAGGCCTTTGAAGGATAAACTGTCCAATTGAGAAATGACACCTCAATTATTTTCACTTTTAACCCAATACCCAACCACCCGTGCCCGCAATGGGGCATTTTTTATCCAATGACACAAAACCACCCAAACCCATGGAGAAGAAGGGGAAGAAGAAGGAGCAGCCTCCACCCTAAAACCTCCATCTTGCTGTATATCTATTCCTGTATTCTAAACCCTTCAGCTCTGAGTTTCCCACCCTGTGATATCACACACTTCTGTTCAAACTCCACACCTTCAATCTCAGTTTTATTATTGAATTTTGGAAGCTTCTCCAGGCCCTCAGGTCAGTGCAGTGTTCTCCTGGGGGTCAGTGCCTGGCAGCACAGAAAGTCTGGAATTCTCAGCACCAGGGTTCCCACAGGAAGGAGCTGGTGACACCCAGATGCCCCAGCCTGCTCCTCCACGCAGGGCCTGTCCCCAGCAGTGTCCCCAGGCTGCTGCTCCTGCCCTGGGCACAGCCTGGGCTCACCATGAGGCTCCTGCCCATTGCCAGCACCCAGGGCTCACCATGGCACTTTGCCCCTGCTTTTCCCTTTGGGGTGGGTGACACCCGGCACCAGAGGCAGGATGAGACCGGATGGAGCTGTTGTGCATTAAAATGCACATTAGAATGCACATTTAAGTGCACACCCTCCATTCTGAGCCCTGCTGGCAGCGTTTCAGGCTCAGTTTTCCAAGTTCCACAGCAGTTTTGTGTCTCCTGGCTGCACAGCGCTGCTCTGAGTGGGAGGAAAACCACAATGGCAGCTTTTGAGCAGCTCTCAGCTTTGCCACCTACAAAACCAGGCACTCCTGACAGAAACAAGGCTTTTCTAAGCCAGCAGTGCTTTACAGCCGGCCCAGCATCTTTGAGAGTTCTCATCCCCTGGCGGTGCTGGAGGCACTCCTGCTTTTCCCAGTGGTTTTGGAGGGATTTCTCCAGGAGATTCCTCAGGTTCACAGGGAGAACCAGAGAATTTATCCAGCCCTTTGCCATGCATCCCTCCAGCTCCTGCCTGCCCCTGGCCAGGCCCTTTATTCCAGACATTGAGCTCTTTGTGAAGGTGAGCACTGTGCAGTGTGTTTATTTATGCAGGAGTTATTGATATATTTGAGATTTCTTTGATAGCAGTGTGTGTTTTTTTATGCAGGAGTTATTGATATATTTGAGATTTCTTTGATAGCAGTGTGTGTTTGTTTATGTAGGAATTATTGATATATTTGTGAAGGTGAGCACTGTGAAGTGTGGGTTTGCTTATGCAGGAGTTATTGAGGTACTTGAAATTTCTTTGATAGTAGCAGAGATTTCTTTGAGATTTGAGATTTATTTGATATCAGCACTGAGACTGATATATTTGAGATTTCTTTGATAGCAGTGTGTGTTTGTTTATGCAGGAGTTATTGATATATTTGAGATTTCTTTGATAGCAGCACAGATTTCTTAGAGATTTCTTATGAGATTTATTTGATAGCAGCACTGACATTGATATATTTGAGATTTCTTTGATAGCAGTGTGTGTTTGTTTATGCAGGAGTTATTGATATATTTGAGATTTCTTTGATAGCAGTGTGTATTTTTTTATGCAGGAGTTTTTGCTGTATTTCAGATTTGTTTGATAGCAGTGTGTGTTTGCTTATGCAGGAGTTTTTGCTGTATTTGAGATTTGTTTCATTGCACTGAGTGAGGGAAAAAGGACAAACAGAACTGGTTTGATTCTGTGTTTTGTTGGCTTATAAGGGCTGCAAATCCTAATGAATTAATTTATTAACTGTGAGACACTTGGGTTTTAGTACTTCTGCCCCTGATTTAATCTCAATTTTAAAGCTGTGCTTTAGGAGAATCATGTGAAGGGCTTAAAAATGAGACCCCTGATCTCATGCAGTGTCACACCAAGTCTCGGCAGCACCTCTGCAAGACTTTGCCTCATGTTAACAAAGCCTCTTCACAAACTGCAATATAAATTACCTGAGAGCAACACTTCCTTGGCCACCTTCTCCAGGGCTCCCACTGCCCTTCAGGTTGAAATTCTAAATGAATTGATTTATTCTGCTTGTTACCTTCAGTGCTTTAGGCATCGTATCTCTGCTTAGGCTGGTAAATATTTCTCTGTTCCTTTCCTGTGGTCATAAACTGATTTAACTCATTTTAATCTTGCAGTGACTTGTGCAGATTTATGCCCACATAGACAAATGAGGTGGAGGCTGTTTCCTCTGGGGGGACTGCTGTGATTTACACACAGATGTGTTTATCATTTGTAATTTTTCCAATTGTAGGCTGGCAGTGATGGGGAAAGCATTGGGAACTGCCCGTTCTCTCAGCGCCTCTTCATGATCCTGTGGCTCAAAGGTGTCATTTTTAATGTCACAACCGTGGATCTGAAAAGGTGAGATTGTGGCTTTTGATTCTGACATTTTAACCGTGCAGCACAACTTTCCCAAAAATGGGGATTTTCAAGGGTGACTCTTCTCTGCCAGGCTGGGAGAGCTGGGTGTGTCCAGCCTGGAGGAGAAATGGTTCTGAGGAGACCTTAAAGCTCCTTCCAGTGCCTCATAAAAAGGAGGGAGAGGGACTTTGTGGTGGTGTTCACAGGGGTCCCAGGACGAGGGGAGAGATGAGAATTGACTCCATGTTTCAGAAGGCTGATTTATTATTTTATGATATATATTATATTGAAAGAAAATTATATGCTAACACTATACTAAAAGAATAGAAGAAAGGATTTCATCAGAAGGTTAGAAAAGGAAAAGAATGGAATGATAATAAAATCTTGTGAGTGACCAGAGAGTCTGAGACAGTTGGGCTGTGATTGGCCATTAATTAGAAACAACCACATGAGACCAATCCCAGATGCACCTGTTGCATTCCACAGCAGCAGATAACCATTGTTTGCATTTTGTTCCTGAGGCCTCCCAGCTTCTCAGGAGAAAAGATCCTAGCAAAAGGATTTTTCACAAAATATGTCCGTGACAGGACTTTTTATGGCTTTTCCTTTCCCAGAAAACCTGCAGACCTGCAGAACCTGGCCCCGGGCACCAACCCCCCGTTCATGACCTTCGATGGGGAGGTGAAGACTGACGTGAACAAGATTGAGGAGTTCCTGGAGGAGAAGCTGGCGCCGCCCCGGTACCGCATTCCCGACCAGCTTGGGGGGCCTCTGAAACACACCTGGGGCTGGGGAGTCACCGGGCTGTCCCCAGGCTGTCCCCAGGCTGTCCCCAGGCTGTCCCCAGGTCACGGCCGTGCTGCTCCCACTGCTGCCCTTCATGCCAAGCTGGCTGCCGGCGCATTCCCAGGGCGTGGGATCCATCCTGTGGAAACCTGGCCTGCTCCCGCTCTGAGCTGGCCTGGTCTGGGGCTCCCCTCTTCACATCACACAGCTCATGGTGCTCGCGGGGGGCAGCTCAGGGTCACCCCTCTGCTCTCCAAAACCACCTGAGGGACCCTGCAGTGAGGTGGGCTGGGCTCTCCTGCCAGGTCCCAGGTGAAGGGATGAGAGGAAATGGCCCCAAGGGAGGTTCAGACTGGGGACTGGAAAAATGTGTTCCCTTCAGGAGTGGTCGGGTATTGAGCGAGTTGCCCGGGGTGGATCTCCATCTCTGGAAGGGTTCCAGTGGCCTGGATGGGGCCCTGGGGACACAGTTTGGGGTGGGGATGGCGGGACTGGGTGGTGCTGAAGGTGTTTCCCTGCCTGCTGGTTCTGGGATTCTGTGAAGCTGAGGGCAGTGAACGCTTCTGCTAGGAAAATTCATCCACAAACAGCAGAGGTTTATGTCCAAAATGGAGACAGAGGAGTCCTTTGACTTTATTCCAATAAAGGCAGAGGCCACGGGGCATTCCCCTGGGGTCTCTCAGATTTTTGGAGGACACAGCCTCCTTTTTATCCCAATTTCCTGGCTGCATTTCTGTTTTCTCTTTTCTCATTTCTGAGGCACTTGAGAGGTTCAGACTTCCCAAAACACCTGATACCAAAGATTTCCCAAAGGTTCCCCTCTAATGTATAACCCTCCCTTTTCATTTTTAATTCTTACAGAATAGGGGTTTTCTCCCATCGTTTCTTTCATCTCTCAATGTCCAATTTCATTTATCAGCAAACCTAAAGTTTACTTGTAAAAGCAAATCTCTTTTTCCATTCATCAATCACTGGAATCCTCCCCATTGTTTCTTTTATCTCCCAGTGCTGGTTTTACCTACCAGCAGCCCCAGAGGTGGTTTGAAAAGACAAATCTGCCATTCCTCTCCCCTCAGTGCTGGGGCCATTTCAGAGTGTCCACATGGGCCCACCAGGCTGCACACGAGGGTCTGAGTTTCAGATTTGTCCTCCCCCACCCCAGCAGCTCTTCCCACCTCACCCCAAACCCCTCTGTCCCTCTGCTGTCCCCCAGCATTGTGTCCCCTACCCCAGAGACCTTCTCTGCTCTGGGATATCAGAGGAAGGGATGTCAGCCCTCTCCCTGTGCTCCCTTCTCAAGCAGCCAAGCTTAAACCAGGGAAGCAGCTGCTTGCCTCCACTTTTTCCCATTCTTCTCCATCCCTGGCTGCTGACCAGGGATGACCAGGCAGCCTCAGCTCTGGAGGAGAAAGCCTGGGAGACACCCTGGGCTGTTTGGGCAGTGCTTGCAGCAATAACCATCACTTCCCATTGCCCTCAGGACGAGATTAATTAGGTAGGGTTTAAAAGAAGTGATTTTTAGTTTAGGGTGGTTCCTTTTGAGTCCTGTGTGGCTCTGTGTGGTCACCCTACAAATAAATGTGCGTTAATTATGGAGACAAAAAAAATAAAGGATAATTGGGTCACTTCTTTTTGTTTCTCTGAACTTCTCAGGTACCCCAAACTTGCACCGAAGCACCCCGAGTCGAACTCTGCAGGAAATGATGTCTTTGCAAAATTCTCTGCGTTTATAAAGAACCCGAGAAAAGATGCAAATGAAAGTAGGTCTGCATTCCTGTCATCAGCCCTGGGAGGGAGAACCCAGACCTGTGCAGCTGTAGGACACTGCTGGGGATGCTCCATTTGCAGCTCAGCTCAAACTGATATTCCAGAGGGTGGAGGCTTTGGAAACGTGTGCCTGTTCCCTCCTTTAGGGCAGGGTTCCAAGAGCTGGTGGAAGCAGAGCTGCTGTCACCAGGGCAGCACCAATTCCAGCCTCTCCTCACTCCTTCAGCCCTGGGGTCTGTCAGGCTGCACCTTCCCCAGAGCTCTGCCAACAGCCCGGCCCTCTGGAAGTGAGGGATTCCCTGTTTCCATGAATGATGAGGACTCCAGCCATTGGCACATCCCCAAAGCAGGAGCCTCGTGGGCACCATGCATGGCCCTGGGCTGGAGGAAGGGTGAGATGAAATATTAGGGAGGAATCCTTTCCTGTGAGGGTGGTGAGGCCCTGGCACAGGTTGGCTGTGGCCTCCCCATCCCTGGCAGTGCCCAAGGCCAGGCTGGATGGGGCTGGAGCAGCCTGGGACTGTGGGAGGTGTCCCTGCCATGGCTGGGGTGACACTGGACGGGCTTTGAGGTCCCTCCCAACCCAAACCATTCCAGGATTCTGTCTGTGTCCTTCAGCTCTCAGGCCTGATCCTTGGGCTGGCTTTGAACACCCTAAAGGGGAACCCCAGGACCTGCTGCTGTCACTGCAGCCTGGCTGTGACACCCCAAAGGGGCACCCAGGGACCTGTGTGACCCTGCTCACAGGGGTTTTATGTTGAAGCAAGAGACGAGGATCTGACTCCATGTTTCAGAAGGCTGATTTATTATTTTATGATATATATTACATTAAACTACACTAAAAGAATAGAAGAAGAGGTTTCACTAGAAGGCTGGCTAAGCTAAGAATAGAAAAAGAAAGGAAGGATAACAAAGGCTCTGTCCCAGACTCTCTGTCTGAGCCAGCTGGCTGTGATTGGCCATTAATCAGAAACAACCACATGAGACCAATCCCAGATGCACCTGTTGCATTCCACAGCAGCAGATAACCATTGTTTGCATTTTGTTCCTGAGGCCTCCCAGCTTCTCAGGAGGAAAAAATCCTAAGGAAAGGATTTTCATAAAAAGATGTCTGTGACAGACCTGCTGCTGTCGCTGCAGCCTGGCTGTGACACCCCAAAGGGGCACCCAGGACCTGCTGCTGTTGTTCCAGCCTGGCTGTGACACCCCAAAGGGGCACCCAGGACCTGCTGCTGTTGTTCCAGCCTGGCTGTGACACCCCAAAGGGCACCCCAGGACCTGCTGCTGTCACTGCAGCCTGGCTGTGACACCCCAAAGGGCACCCCAGGACCTGCTGCTGTTGTTCCAGCCTGGCTGTGACACCCCAAAGGGGCACCCAGGACCTGCTGCTGTTGTTCCAGCCTGGCTGTGACACCCCAAAGGGCACCCCAGGACCTGCTGCTGTCGCTGCAGCCTGGCTGTGACACCCCAAAGGGCACCCCAGGACCTGCTGCTGTCCCCCAGCTGTGCTGCCCTGCCCTGCCTGGGCCAGCACTGCAGTCAGTGTGAGGGCAGGGCCAGGCCACGGTGCCAAACCCCACCCCACAGAGGGGTTTGAGGAGCCATTCCTGGTAACAAGAGCCCCAGGATGGTTTTTCCCAGAACTCCCTTTAGCTCCTTAGGGCCTTTATCCCAGCATTAAGGTTTAAGCTTGGGTCAGGGAATTGCAGGAGCTGGCACAGCCAGATGTCTGGGCTGGTGCCAGCAGACAGGATGCAGGAGTCGCTTGGTGTCACGGGGACCTTGGTACAGCCTTGAATGATCTTTTTATTGTCTTAACCCAGATTTGGAAAAATCTTTGCTTAAAGCCCTGAAGAAGCTGGACAACTATTTAAATAGCCCCCTGCCGGATGAAATCGATGCTTACAGCAGGGAGGAGATCGCTGCTTCCAGCCGGAAATTCCTGGACGGGGATGAGCTCACTTTAGCAGATTGCAACCTCCTGCCAAAGCTCCACATCATCAAGGTTTGCATTTGCTTCTTTAGCCTCCTGCAGAGAAGGGAAGCACAGCAGCTCTGAAATCCTTTTCTAGATTGTGGAAACCTCTCCCCAAAAAAATCCCTTGATGGAGAGATCCTTAAAAAGTTTTGTGCTAGGATTGAGAGATGGACGGGACTTTTGTTTCTTTGTCTTCAGGCTGTTGTTTATTTTTCCCTTATCAATAGTTTAGCACTCCTCTGCATCTCAGTGTATGAAGAAAAAGGCACCAAAAGTCACCAGACACACAGGTTTAAGGTCTTTTAAAGCTATTTTGTTCAATTAGCTGTTAGAATGTATTTTTCTACCTTTCTACCTAAATTATTATTATTATATAATATTAACACCTAGTAACTAATTATTTGTGTGTTCAAACAACATCTGATTGTGGCTCTTTCTAACCAATCACCCTGTGCCACCAACACTGCAGAAAACAGAGCAGGTGAAGAACAAGAAGGAGATCAGACAATGCCCCAAATCCTCCATCTTATCTCCTACCCACCTCCACACCAAAAACCCCAAACTCTGAGTTTTCCACCCGGTGATAAACTCTACCACTGCCTACTTCACACACACAGATTCCAGTTCATCCCAAAGGCTTTTTGGAAGCTTTCTCCATGGATGAAGGTTAAAAGCAGTGCTCTCCATGGATGAAGGTTAAAGGCAGTGCTCTCCATGGATGAAGGTTAAAGGCAGTGCTCTCCATGGATGAAGGTTAAAGGCAGTGCTCTCCATGGATGAAGGTTAAAGGCAGCGCTCTCCTGGGCTCAGGTTAAAGCAGTGTTCTCCATGGATGAAGGTTAAAAGCAGTGCTCTCCTGGGCTTAGGTTAAAGGCAGTGGGCTGAGGTGAGTGCTGGATGCAGGGCTGCAGAGGTGCTCTCATCTGGGTTTCACATGCAAGGTGCACATGAGCACAGCCAAGGAAGGCTACCTTATACTGTCCATCCCCATTTCTGTCTCTGCCATGTTTAATTTCCAATTCTGACAGGCTGGCCTCTACCCAGTGCCTCCCAGGCAAGGCTCCCAGCCTCCTCCTGCAGGACTGTAGGGCATCCACACAACCTGAATGTGGAAACCCAGGGCACAGGGAATATTTCTGTGTCTGCTCTGGTCAAAGTCATGGATGACTTTGACCCTCATCCATGGAGAAACTTTCCTAAACTCCAGAATGGACTGGAATCCACTAAGGTGTGAAATAGATTATGGAGAGCAGTGTAGGTGCATCACTTGGTGAGAAATTGAGGTTTTGGGGTTTTTAGTCTGTTGTGGATGGCAGCAAGATGGAGGGCACAGGGTGTTGTCCTGGGATTCTTCCTCATACTACTTCTTCCTCCTTCTTCTCCATGGGTTTGGGTGATATTTTATAATTGGGCAGAAAAGTCCCCATTGCAGCTCTTTGGGATCAGTTATTGGGTTAAAAAGGGAAATAAGCCAGGTGTCAGTTTTTCATTGGATAGTTTAGCTTTAAAAGACCTTGGAACAAGAGATTGTTGGCCATTTCTGTGATGCTTTTCCAGTGCACTAAGCCTGGTGTGGACAGCGTGCAAAACTCTAGGTAAGATAACAACAAACAAGAATCTGAAGACTGAAAAGATCCAGTACATCTCTCTGTCCTGACACAAACCACCCCAGGAGGGTCTCCCCTGACAGAGGAGCCCCCCGGGAGGGCCCAGCCCGAGTCCCAGACGTCAGGGGATCTGTGACAGGAACCCCAACACCTGAACAGCTCCAGTGGCCTGGGACTGGCATTGCCACAGCCCAGAAGGCTGCAGAGGGACATGGAGGGACAGGACAAGGGGGGATGGCCTTGAGCTGAAGGAGAGAAGGGTTACACAGGGTATGGGAATGAGGAATTCCTCCCTGGCAGGCTGGGGAGGCCTTGGAGAATTCCCAGAGCAGCTGGGGCTGCCCCTGCATCCCTGGCAGTGCCCAAGGCCAGGCTGGGCACTGGGGACAGTGGGAGGTGTCCCTGCCATGCCAGGGGTAGAACAAGGTGAGCTTTGAGGTCCCTTCAACCCAAACCATTCTGTGATTCTGTGATTCTACTCTGCAAGGCTCTGGAAGAGAAATGGCCACACTGGAATTTCACTGCTTTTAAGCAACAAGGTCACCTCAGGAAGTTCCCTGTCAGACTCCCACTCTGCCAGAGGAAGAGGGGATCCAATCTCTTTCCACAAGTGAGAACTTTGCCCAGCCGTGTCCTGGCTGATCCTGCTGCAGAACGCAGCCAGGGATGAGCCCTTCCCACACTCAGGCACAGCAAACCCTGGGAAGCAGCCAGGGCCAGCATGGGGGAGAATCCCCTGGGTCAGGGGATGTCTGGAGAGGGACGCAGCAGGAATGTCACACTGCCACATCACCCCTGCTGCCCGCAGGCAGGGATCAGGGCCCAGCCGAGAGCTGTCTTCCCTGATCATTTGAAATTAAGGCTTTTAATTCATATTTTTCTTATTTTTTATTTAATATTTTTCATATTTTAATTTTAAATATTTATTACCGCACCTGAGTGGGCGCTGCTGGTGATAGAGAGACGGTGAATCTTGTATCTTGATCAGAAGGCTTAATTTATTAAGATATTATATATAATACATTATTATACTAAATAGAATATAGAGAGAGGTTTGCAGAGCAGCTAGGCTAGAAAAGAATCGATAGAAAAGAATCTATAACAAAGTTGTGGCCAAGGACTCAGTCCCCTGGCTTGCACTGGTGATTGGCCCTTAATTATAAACATAGGAAATGAGCCAATCAAGGTGTCCCTGTTGCATTCCACAGCAGCTGATAATAATTGTTTACCTTGTCTTCTGAAGCCTCTGGCCTCCAGAAGATGCAGAAATACAAAAGAAAGGATTTCTGTGGAGAAATGTCTGCGACAAATATTTTTATAGTTTTAATTTATATTTTCTTATTTTTAATTCATAGTTTTATTTCATATTTTTAATATTTTAATTCATATTTTTCGTTTTTAAAAATTCATCTTTTAATTTTTTTTTGTTCACACGTTTCTGTGAAAGTTTTCAAGTTTATTCCTGTAGGTTTATTCTGTTCATTCTAGCTTAAGTTTGCTGGGTTAACCTGTTTCTCTTCCAGTTTGTTCTACTGGTCCACGTGGCTTTGCACATCTTTAGCAAGATACAGATGAAAATAGAGATATAGACACAAAAGAAATCCTTTACAGGGAGTTCAGCAACTTTCTCCACCCCATGTCTTCTTTTTGTGTCTTTCCTTCTTTGCCCTTGCTCACCAACAACACCAGACCCACACACTGGAAATGAAAAACAGGCATAAAGAGTAGGCTTGGGATGTTTTGGGATTTGCAGATTACATGTGTAATGATGTTTTTCTTCTTTACCCTTTTTTTCTTTTCATGAAAGGTCGTTGCAAAAAAATACCGAAATTTTCACTTCCCACCTGAAATGACAGGGATTTCCAGATACTTGAAAAATGCATATGCAAGAGATGAATTCACAAACACGTGCCCTGCTGACCAGGAGATTGAATATGCTTACTTGGACGTGGCAAAGAGAATGAAGTAACCTGAAGATGCCTCTGTTTGTTGCTTCTGTGATGGACAACAGCCAAGCTGGAAAAGCACAAACCAGCAGAGATTCTGCAGTGTGATTTTAAGTTCTGCTATTGGCCAATCCTTTTATAATGATTGTATTGCATTATTTACTCCTTCTTAAATTAAGTGTGTGTTTGTGTTTGTGTGTCTTGCAAAGTCGGTTGTCCATTCCAAGGGAAGGGTATCCATCAATGGCAAAGGCTTGTAGATTTAGGGGAGCAGTGTGGGTCACACACTTACAGCAGCACCACAGAACAAATCACTGCATTTTGGGAAGAACGAGGCTGTTTGAACACTTTGAGCCTTTCATTAGTGCTGCCTCTGGTCTGTGCCACACCAAACTAAACTCTATTAAAGAATACAGAAAGGATACTTACAGAAGGCTAACAAGATAATAATGAAAACTCCTGACTCTCTCCAGAGTCCCAACACAGGCAATGAGTGAAAATAATTCACAGCAGAATCCAATGAAACAATCACCTGTGGGTAAACAATCTCCAAACACATTCCACATGAGCACTACACAGGAGAAGCAAATGAGATAAGAATTGTTTTCCTTTTTCTCTGAGATTTCTCAGCTTCCCAGGAGAAAAATCCTGGGTGAAGGGATTTTTCAGAGAATGTGAATGTGACACTTCCCCTCTGTCAGGGCTGCAGAATCCTCAAACTTCCCTCCTGCTGCTCCCCCAGAGAACGCTGGCATGGGGATGCTCTGCTGGTGGATTTTGGGCAAGGCAGGAGGGGGACACTTGGCTGTCCCTGTGGGCAGAGGAAATGGGTGACATTCAGGCCCAAATACTCATGTGGGATTTCTTTGTCATCCTTCAGTGATTCTTATTTGGGTTTGGAAAGCAGAGAGGAGGAGGAGAGGGCCTAAGAAAGGAACAATCCTTTGTGGATTCTCTGTATTTTCTACCGCTGTCGAGGTCAGGATTGAAGGCACTTGAGATGGTGTTTTGTGTTCGGACTCAGGTTACTATTTCTTATCAGTGTAACAGCCTCACAAACATGAGGTCAGCAGCTTTTCATTAGAAGGCATAAAATGGCTAACTATCTCTTGTTATAAGGTCTCTTAAGACTAAACTATCCAATTAAGAACTGACACCTGGATTATTTTCCCGTTTAACCCAACAATTGATCCCTTGAGGCCTGCAATGCGGACTTTTCTGCCCAATTACAAAACACCACCCAGGCTCATGAAGAAGAAGATGAAGAAGAACCTGTGTCCACACTAAAACCTCCATCTTGCTTCAAATTTATTACTATATTCTAAAACCCCAAACTGTTAGTTTTCCACTCTTTGATACTACACACTTCCGACCAACTATACACCTGTAATCCCTGTGCTATTATTAATTTTGGAAGTGTTCTACATAGCCTCAGGTCAAATGCAGTGCTCTCTTGCGAGTCTGCGCCTTTCAGCACAGAAAGTTTAAAATTCTCAGCATCCAGGATTCCAACAATCCATCTGTACACCCTGCCGGGGGGGTCGGGCTCTGCTGCCAGGGAACAGGGACAGGAGCAGAGGGAGCGGCCTCAGGCTGGGCCAGGGCAGGCTCAGCTGGGACAGCAGCAGCAATTTGCCCATGGAAAGGGAGCTCAGGCCTTGGCAGGGGCTGCCCAGGGAGCTTTGCAGTGCCCATCCCTGCAGGTGTGCCCTGGAGGTGGCACTGAGTGCTCTGGGCTGGGCACAAGGTGGGCACAGCTGGCACTGCATGGGCTGGCAGGGCTGTGCCAGCCCCGGGGATTTGGGGATCCTGTGAGAGTGATCCCAGAAGAAAGAAACCCTAATGCCGGAGCAAGGCCCTGCCCTGGGGCAGCACAGGAGCAGCCCCGAGGCCGGAGGTGCCCAGAGCGGCTCCAGCCCCGGCCGCCCAGCCCAGAGCCCTGTGGGGCTGCCCAGCAGGAGCAGCAGAGCCCCAGAGCCGCTGCTCAGGCCCGGCTGCGCTGGTTTGGGCTCTGTGGCCGCACAGCCCCGTGCAGCTGCTGCCCAGGGATCGGTGTGAGCGGCACAGAGCGGCTGCTGCTGCCCAGGGCTCGGTGTGAGCGGCACAGAGCGGCTGCTGCTGCCCAGGGCTCGGTGTGAGCAGCTCAGAGCGGCTGCTGCTGCCCAGGGATCGGTGTGAGCGGCACAGAGCGGCTGCTGCTGCCCAGGGCTCGGTGTGAGCGGCACAGAGCGGCTGCTGCTGCCCAGGGCTCGGTGTGAGCGGCACAGAGCGGCTGCTGCTGCTGCTGCCTCGGCTGGGGCTGCGGCGGGGGAGCCTCTCCCGCCGGGCCGGGGCTGCTCCAGGCGGGCCGGGCTGTGAGGAACGGCCCCAGCCGGGCTGCCGGGCCACGGGCAGCGTCCCCGCGGGGCTGTGCTGGCTCCGCTCTGGCGGCTGCACAGCCCCGCTGCCAAGGGCTCTCTCCCAGCACAGCTCTCTCTCAGCCGGCCCCAACGGGCGCCTTCAGTTGGCCTGCAGAGAGCAGCGCCAGCCCTGCCCTGCCCGCCCGGCCGGCAGCTCTCCCGCTGCGCTGGGGCTGAGCGCTCCCTGCTCACAGGGGACTCCGTGCCACTGCCTGGGAAAATGCATCGGCACCGCCGAGAGACAGAAATGAAACCTGGGCACTCTGTTCTTGTGCCTTTTCAGAAACTTTATTACAAAACATGCTAATTCTTAAGTAATTGGAACAGTGTTCCTTATCCGGTGATTTCCTGGACATTATAATGTATGGTAATTAGAACTTATTGTACATTCATGTTTTTATATCATGAATTGTTGTATAAACACACAATATGTACTAAATGCTAAGTATGTTCTAACAGACCTATCCATTACATTTTATCTTCATTTCTGTATTCTTAAATTATTTTTCCTATTCTTCTCATTCTACTTCTCTTCTTCCATAATCATTTTATTGTATTGTATTGTATTGTATTGTATTGTATTGTATTCTATTCTATTCTATTCTATTCTATTCCTCTTAATAATATTCTTCCTCACTGAATTTTGAAAATGTTCTCCATCCCGTTCCTCTTCTTCGCATTCTTCATCTCTGCTGTTGTCTTCACCATTTCGGTTCTCCTCTCCATCCCCGTCTCCCCGCTCCCGTTCGCTGCCCCGGCTCCCCCTGGCGTTGGCCGCGGGAGCTCCGGGAGCAGCGGCCGCTGTTGGTGCCGTGTCTGCGCCGCTGCTCGGGCCGCGGCCTCAGGCAGGGACAGCGGAACAGCCCCCGCCTGATTTCAGGTGAACAGGTCTCGTTTTTCCTTCCCGTGTGTGAACCCAGGGACTGACAATGTCCAAGTCCCTGTCCCCGGGAAGCAGATGAGGACAAAGGGCTCTCTCAGTGGGAAGGGGATGAGGATGCAGGGCTCTGCTGAGGAGCACGGGACAGTCCCACTGAGCTGTCCCAAAGGAGGCACACAGCACCAGGGAGCTGCTGCCTGTCTGGAGGAAGCATTACATTACATTAATGTAACAATCCCAGGAGATAATATTTGGAGCAATCCAACGTGGTTTTCTATCCCAAGGACATTTAAAGCCTCGTTTCTTTATCCCAAATAGACGAAACTCCATGGGTTTAGTGTCACATCTCCCACAGCTGGGCCCAGGGGTGACATCGTGGCAGCCCAGCCCAGCCCTGGGGCCGCTGTCCAGGTGCATTTGGAAGGGCACAGACACAATTTCAACGCCGTCTGTCTTTGTGATCTGTGAAAAATGGTTTTGTGATTTGTGTTCATTGGTGATTGTATCTGCTGTGTCAAAAAGAGATGCACAGAAAGGCTTTGAAACTTTCTGACCCAATAGCTAAGTAAAGCATGGAAATAAAAGAAGTGTAGTAGAGTAGAAGAGATGAAGTAACAAGATGAGTGGTGCTTTGAATGAAAGAGAAGAAGTTATGGTAAAGCTAAGAGATACTGCAAGAAAGCAGTGGAATGCTTCTGTACAATAAAAAATGTCACTGTTAGGTTGAATGTAACATATGCACACATGATCAAGGTCCAAGAAGAAAAATTTTTTTATGCTGTGTGTTTGCCAGCTGATATACTCTTAACAAAGCCTGATCTTAAGTCGTTAACTACATCACAATAACTTATTAAATTCATTGGTGCAAAGCAACTAACATCAGTATAATTGGCAAAGCGTTACAGAAATTCAATATGGCACGTATACACATCTACTTATGCACGTAGTGTAGCTTACAAAGATTTTCATGTATCTTTTCTAACCTGTTTCCATGCTGATGGCTTTGTCTTCTTCCTTGCTATGGATGCACTCAAAAATCATCCATTGTTGTTTGTTCTATGAACTCAGCTTTGCTTGCAGGCCAGCTGTGAATGAGGCTCCTGCACAGCCCTTGCACAAAGCAAGGCCAAGGTGTATTTGCAATGTTTGCAGATGCCACACGGAGGGACAGCAGCTTTTGAAGCTCAGTGACTCGGGCAGCACCTGAGGGATGAAGAGTTAGGCAGGATTCCCCACGGCAGGATTCAGTCTCAAAGCTCTGACTAAATCCAAGAGCCACGTTGTGTTTTGCTGAGTTCACAGTAACACAACTGCAAGGACACACACAAACTGGTTTTCCTCATCAGCAGGGTTGAGTTACAGAGTAGCAGCCAAAACTTTCACAGCTTTTGTGCCAGTTCTTGGTTTGTTTTCTCTTCTGTGGGATGAGGATTGAAGGCACTTGAGATTATAGCTCATACTCAGACTCAAATGTTTATTTTTTCTTGTCCATGTTACAGTCTCACGAACTGTGAGTTCTGCAGTATTTCACTTACAAGGTACAAAAATGGCTCACTGTCTTTGTCCCCAAGGTCTTTTAAGGCTAAACTGTCCAATCAAGAAATGGCACCTAAATTAATTTCACTTTTAACCCAATAACTCATCACTCAAAGTTGGCAATGGGGACTTTTCTGTCCAATGACACAAAACCACCCAAACCCACGGAGAAGGTGAAGAAGAAAGAGCAGCCTCTACCCTAAAACCTCCATCTTGCTCTATATCTATTTTTATATTCTAAGCCCTTAAACTCTGAGTTTCCCACCCTGTGGTATCACACACTTCTATTCAAACTCCACACCTTTAATCTCAGTTTTATTATTGAATTTTGGAAGATCCTCCAGAGCCTCAGGTCAGTGCAGTGTTCTCCTGGGGGTCAGTGCCTGGCAGCACAGAAAGTTTGAAATTCTCAGCAGCCAGGGTTCCAACTTCTGTAAGTTTTCCCCTAAACCCAAGGCCCCTAAAGTTTTTTTTTCTTCCCACAGAATATATCTCACTGAGAACTTTTGGCCTTCCCTTCCAGGGGCTCTGGGCCATGACTGGTGAGGTAATTCCTCACAAAAACAATGCTCCTGTATGCTTAAAAAACCAACTTGTAACCAGCCCCTTGCTCTGTGCTGATAAACAATTAATAATCTCCCACAATATTTATTCCCAATGCCTTCCACTCCAAGGCTTCCCAGCCCCAGCTGTTCTGGGGGAGGCCAATGTCCAAGCCAGCCAGCATCACCCCCTGACTCCTGATTAACAATTAACAAACCCATTATTGATTTGTCATGACTAACAACAGCTTTATGGGCAATTGTTTCCAGCTCCTTCAGTCTCAGAAGAGGCAATTTTTCAACTCTGAGAGTCTGAAAGGCAATAAGCAACATTTCAACAAATGTGGAGCTTCTCCACATCACTTACAGTTGTTGTTGCTAATTGGAGAGCAGTTAATTCAGCTTTTATTAAGGAAACTTCTGGCTGTGCAATAAAGGAACTGAGGAACACTTTGCTGTGTCAGGTCTGTAGTTTATTTTCTGTTTCCAATGCACACATCACAAATCTCAGCCACAAACTCTGCTGCAGAGAATGAAAACATATTTTTTGAGTTTTTAAGTTTTTAGTACCACAATAATTAAGTCCCAGAATATAAATCAGTAATTATTTATTGATATATTAATAACACCAACTGATTATGTTTGGCTACAAATGATGGATCAGTGCTATTTTTATTTTCACCGAATTCCATTTAGTTCTGATAGCAAGGAATGTCTGTCCAACAGTGATTCTGGTCTTGAGCCTCCCCCCAGACAGATCACAGCTCTAGAACAGCCCCATCCTCTTTAGAAACCCCTGTGCAGCCTCCAGAACAGCTCTGGATCCTGGAAAATTCTACTGTGATGAGAGATAAGGCACCTGCTTCCTGATCCCAGCTCCATGAGACCCAGCCCAGGGGAGAGGGAAAAGGGAGTGATGGAGTTAGGAATGAAATCAGGAAAATGAGCTCATCCCTGAGCTCACCAGGGTTTGACAGTTTTGTCACTGACAAACTGGCCATGAGGAGCATCAGCACTGGAAGGCAGGAGGGCCAAATACACGGGGGTCTCAGCCCCCTCCTCGGGGGACTTGGGGGCCTTGGGACCTGCCATGTCTGTCCTCACCCAGCCAGGGCAGCAGGCGTTGAGGAGGATGTGCTCGCCCTTCCTCTGCTCGTCCAGCAGCCGCGCTTGGATCCTGGACAGGACAGTGACCCCGATTTTGGACACCCCATAGGCAGTGTTCGGCCAGCCCTCCTTCTCATGGACACCTCTCTTGGTGTCCTCCACAAATTTGGTCATGAGCTGCACCAGCTCCTCCTCAGTGATGGTGTCACTGCGGAATTTCTGCTGCAGCTCCTGGCTGCAGCCTCGCAGGGCTGAGCAGCTCACCATGCTGGAGACATTCACCACCCGGCCTGAAAAGAGAATAAAAATCAATTATTTACACACATTTCTGTCACAGGCATAGTCTGTGAAAAAATCCATTGCTAGGATTTTTTCTCCTGAGAAAAATCCTCAGAGGAAAAGAAAAACAATGATATCTGCTGCTGTGGAATGCAAAAGGTGCAGCTTTGACTGGTCCATCTTGGTTGTGTTTTATTAAAGGCCAATCACAGTCCAGCTATCTCAGACTTTCTGGTCAGTCACAAGAATTTTTATCACTCCATTCCCTTCTATTCCTTTCAAGCCTTCTGATGAAATCCTTTCTTCTATTCTTTTAGCATATAATTTTCTTTTAACATAATATATATAATAAAATAATAAATCAGCCTTCTGCAACATGGAGTCAATTCTCATCTCTCCCCTCATCCTGGGACCCCTGGCACACCAGCACATTTTCAGCTCCCACTGAAGTGGGGCTGCTCTCCAGTTCTGGATTCACTCCTCAGGTGAATATCTATAAAATATTTTAGCTGGGTTGTTTTGCAGAGCTCCTGGAAAATCAGATGAACTCAATGTTCTGATTTCTAGTAAATACCATGAGAGTTAATTTAAGGTGTGAACCTGCAAAAGTTTCAGAAAAATATCCAGGAAACAACTTTACAATCAGCAGGCACACTCTTACTACAGCAGAAATATCACCTGGAGATTTACAAATTCAAGGATTTATCTCCCAGCACTTCAGTAAGAGGAACAAGCCAGCTGAATCAGTAAATCACTCATCTCCAAAATGATGTTTCACTGTTTCCCCTCTTACCTGCCACTTCTGGTGATGAATTTGGTGACTTAATCTTAAAAGCCACAGAAATTAATGCTGTTAATGACTTTATTAACAGTCATCCTTCCATGCAGTACAAGAGCACTAGACTGCAACCTTGGCACTGTTTCCTCCCTCCCCAAATTCACTCACTCTGTTTATTCCTTCTCCCTCAGGAAACAAAAACCTGTTTTTCATCTACTTGACTTCTTTTTTCCTTGAAAACCTCAATGTATTTAAATATTAGGAGAGACCACATTTCCTTTATAGCAGCAAACACATCTGAACACTGCTGCAGAGCCTGAGACTGGAGAGGGTTTCCCATTGAAAAGGGCCAAAACTCAAACAAAACTCTTTCTCCACTTGTTATGTTTCACTCACCATAAGGCTTCATAAGAGGCAGCAATTCTGTGCAAACATTCCTGGTTGCAAAAAAGTTTGTCTTCAGTGTAACCTCAGCTTGGACTGCAAATGGAGTGGGGTCATCAACTGGTCATAAAAGGCAGGAGGGGAAAAAAATAACAAAAGTTAGAACTGTAACACTGTTTGAATAGAAGTTACCAAACCCCAAATAACAACAATTAGAATTGTAACACTGTTTGAACAGAAGTTACCAAAGCCCAAATGTTTATCTTAGTTGCTGTTTTTAATACTTAGAAAACAGGTATATGATCACAGACTGGGCAGGTGTTCATGGTTTCCAAATCCATAATTCAGAAATTGTAACAAGTCATTATTGGATGTGATAATTCAAAAGAGAAACTGTAACAGGTCGTTATTTGATGTGGTTTTTGTTGTAAGACATGTTTAATGACCCACACTCATTTGCAAATCACTCTCTGGCATTTAAATCTCACACATGAAGCCAGATCATGAGGCACGGGCAGGGTTATGGCAGGGGGAGAACTGAAATCCTACAGAAGCCCAAATCCTGCTCCATATCCTGCCTTCCTTGTGAGGGAGAACTTCCCCATACCCCAAACCCCACTCATGTGCCTAACAGGGTACATGGGAACATCCTGAAATTCCATGGTTTAAAGAAGCTTTATTAGACAACTCTTCCCAGAGAGGCTCATCCAGAAGACAACCACAGCTCCAGCACCATTTGATACAGGAAGTTTTTGCTGGTTCAAGGACTTAGCTGGACAAATGCAGCACAAAACCAAAATAACAAAACTTAATGGCAAATCTAATCTTTGACAGGCTGCAATAGCACATAATGCTACAACTAAGAAAGGAAAGCATAAATTCTGGGATGGCAGCAAAAACTTGGTGAGGCAAGAAACAATCTTGGGTAGAAATACCAATGTGGGAAGCAAAATTGGTAACCATGGGAGAAGCATCACAGCAAGTTCTTACACAGATGTTACACCCTGTGTGCTTGATACTCACAGCAACAGTTCCTTTATCAGTTAAACAGTTTAACTGATAATAAAACAGTTTTAACAGTTAAAGTTTAACAGTTCCTAAATTCTGTGACCCGCTGCTGACTCAGTTGCTGTCAGTTTGAGGAAAGCCAAGGCTGAACATCTGGAAGTGATATTTTAACTGCTGCTGGAACCCTTGCTGAGCACACCCTGAAGCTCACACAATTCTATTAAGAGCTGCCCTCCCAAGAAGCTGATCTTAAGCAATTTTCCTATAAAGTAACAAGCAAAAGAGCCAGCAGATCATCACTGCACTCCCACTCCACGAGAAGTTCCCTGCTCTCTCTCAGTGTGAAGCTGTTCCCCCTTGGAATGCCCCAATTAGGCCACCCCAAAGCTTCTCCTGTGCAGGTGAGCAATGCCAGCTGTGCCAGCCTTTCCTGCCAGCAGAGCTGCTCCATCCCTCTGCCCATCCTGGAGCCTCCTCTGGGCTCTGCAGCAGCTCCAGCTCCTCCCTGGCTGGGGCAGCTCTGCAGCTGGGAAATACCTGAGGGGGGAACAGGGGCACAATCCCCTCCATAAAACCACCAGCCAGACTTGTGATCTCCTCTGTCTGGAGCAAATTCTGATTCTGCAAAAATTTATCCTTCCACCTTGAAACTGCTGGGTCCTTCTCACTTTCCCTTGCCTTTCTGCCCACTGGGAGGTGAAAGGGTTAAATTCTTGCCCAGCACAGCAGGATTTGAGTGGTTTAGAGGTGACTGAATGGCCTGGGGACAGCAAAGCCCACCCAGGGACAATGAAGGTGCTTTTCCATCAGCTGGAATCCCTGAGCAGAGAGTGCACAGAACAGAGCAGGGGGTGGAGAAGAGAGAACACAGCAGCTCCCTGAGGCACAGGGAGCCATTCCCAATGGAGATGGCGCTGAGGCAACGAACCCAGCCCAGCTCACTGCCCTGTGTGCCTCAGCACCTCCACGCGGTGCAAACACACCCCTCAGGGAAGCATGTTGACAGAAACATGGAATTGTTACAGCTGGCACAGCCCTGCCAGCCCACGGAGTGCCAGCTGTGCCCCATGGGTACAGAGCACTCAGTGCCACCTCCAGGGGACACTGCAGGGATGGGCACTGCAAAGCTCCCTGGGCAGCCCCTGCCAAGGCCTGAGCTCCCTTTCCATGGGCAAATTCCTCCTGGTGTCCCAGCTGAGCCTCCCCTGATACACTGTTCTCACATCATCCTTAAGATGGGAAGTTTGCCCAAGCAAAAATGCAGCATGGCACTGGCACAGAAGTGTTGGATGCACCCACTGCCCTCTCCACAGAACACAGGAGCACTTCCCACCTTTAAAAGTGATACCAGCATTGTTCACGTTGATCCCTCCATATTCTCCTTGAGGAAGTCCAGGCCCTCCTTGGGCACCTCTAGGGATGGATGGGCACTGCAAACCTCTCTGGGCAGCCCCTGCCAAGGCCTGACCACCCTTTCCATGGAGAAACTCCTCCTGGGATCGAATCTGACCCTCCCCTGGCACACTGTTCTCACATCATCCCTAAGATGGGAAGTTTGCCCAAGCAAGTGTTGGGTGCACGCCCTGCCCTCTGCACAGGAGCACCCCGGGAGAGCCCTGCCCACCTTTGAAGGCGATGCCGGCGTTGTTCACCAGCACGTTGATCCCTCCGTACTTGTCCCTGAGGAAGTCGCGCAGCGCTCGGATGCTCTGCAGGTCGTCGATGTCCAGCTGGTGGAAGAGCGGGCGCAGCCCCTCCTGCTGGAGCTGTGCCACGGCGGCCTGGCCGCGGCCGGGGTCCCGCGAGGTCAGGTACACGTCCCCCGGGAACTGCCGGCACAGCACCCGCACGATGGCCAGCCCGATGCCCTTGTTGGAGCCCGTCACCACGGCCACCGGCACGTTGGACATTGTCCCCTGGGAACGGGAGCCGAGGGCACGGGAACTGCCGGCAGCAAGGGAAAGGCCACTCACACACACAAAATGGCTGCCTGGAAAGGAATCAGGAACATGGGATGGGTTGGGCTGGAAGGGACTGTGGAAACGCACGGCACTTCCTCTGTCTGCTCTGGGGTGCACTGACTCTGACTCTCATCCATGGAGAAAGTCTCCTAAACTCCAGAATATACTAGAATCCACAAAAGTGTGAAATAGGTTATAGAGAGCAGTGTAGGTGTTGAGATCACTTGGTGAGAAATTGAGGTTTTGGGGTTTTCAGTCTGTTGTGGATGGCAGCAAGATGGAGGGCACAGGGTGTTGTCCTGGGTTTGTTCTTCATGCTGCTTCTTCCTTCTCCTTCTCCATGGGTTTGGGTGGCATTTTGTAATTGGGCAGAAAAGTCCCCATTGCAGCTCTTTGGGATCAGTTATTGGGTTAAAAGGGAAAATAATCCAGGTGTCAGTTCTTCATTGGATAGTTTAGTCATAAAAGACCTTGGAACAAGAGACTGTCGGCCATTTTGTGCCTTCTAATGAAAAGCTGCAGAACTCACAGCAGTGAGACTGTTTTACTGATAACAAATAATAAACTCTTAAATCCGAACACGAAACATCATTTTGAGTGCCTTCAATCCAAACCCAGAGAAACCAAAAACTAAAACTCTCACAACCTTAAAGATTATCTCGTTGCCATGGGCACCTTCCACTATCACAGGTCACTCCCATCCAACCTGGCCTGGAACATTTCCAGCAGTGTGGAGCCTCCCCAGGTAAGTGTTTTTTCTTTAAAATATTATTTAAAATTCCACCTCAGATAATGTGAAACTACATTTCTGTGCAAGCTGTGTAAATTCCTAAGGCAACACGAGGTATTCACAGAGATATCTGGTGTTAAGTGTTCTGAAGAAAAGCCAACCAGTGATGGCTAAAAAGAAGAAATGTCTCGACTAAAAATTACCAGTGACTAATCTTTCATACTAAATTAACTTTTTGTAGGAGTAAGCTTTTCGGCACTTACACCTCACAGAAAGACTTTCCACCTTTTAGGAATATTCAATTGGGTCAGCTCAAGTTGTGCTGAAAACCTCAGGCTCCAAACCTGAGCAACCTGGTTTAGTGCAAGGTATCCCTGTCCATGGCAAGGGCCGGAACTGGATGATCTTTAAGGTCTCAAACAATATTTAAAAAAGGATGGGGTATCTTTATCTTCTAGTGCCAGGCAGGAGGAACACTTACAGCCTATTCCGGGAAAAACAGCAGAGCACAGGCTGACTACAATGGCTGGTTGTGCAACACAGCATCCGAAAACTGCTTGCTGCTTTTCTAACAGATACAGTGCGTTTAAAGAGCTGCATTTCCCCCACAAAAATAAGTTTGAACGCTGGCTTTTCCCCCTTTTGACATCATTACCATCTCTTTCTTCCTAATTTACTTGTAACCCTAAGCAGGCATCCAGGGAATACACAACACTCCAGGAATCTCCAGAGTGACGCCTCAGGGTCAGGAACGCCATTCTCCCCTCACCGCAAGTCTCCCTCTGTCCCCCTTGTCCCGTCCCCCTCACGGGAGGGAACCCGCGCGCCGCCATCAACCCCGACGCCCTCAGGGGGGACACCGGAGGGAAGCGTCCGATGGAGGGGACACCCAGAACCCATCACCCACCTCCAGCACCGCGGGCACCTCTCCCTCGTCCCTCAGCTCCACACAGCGAGGACAGAGCACCTTAAATCCAAAGTACAGACAGCCACACACCGCGGGGAAGGGAGATGGAGACGCCCCTAAGATGGCGGGGCAGCCCCGCCTCAGGGGCGGGAGAGCGGGCGGGCACTCGCGCAGAGGGACGGCGAGGGAATGTCGGTGTTTGTGTCTCCTTTCCAGGTGGGTTTGGGATACCGGGGAGCAATTCCAGCCCGGGAGAGCCTCGGGAATCACAGTCTGGGCTGGCAGGGGAGGACGCGGTTGGGGCTCCCGGGGCAGTGCGCGGAGCACGGGCGGTCCCTCAGGAAGTTCCGCTCCCGCAGCGCTGCCGGGGCCGGTTCTGTCCCTCCCAGCCCGGGGGTTTGTGCCAAGCGGGGAATGGAGGTTGGTTAGCACAGGATTCCCAGTTCTGGGGTGGGATGGGATGATAGGGGATGGGGTTTGGACTCGATGGTCTCTGAGGATTTTCTACCCAAAGGAACGGGATGTGATGGAGGGCCGGCCTCTGAGGAGCCCGAGCTCCCGGCTCCCTGCGGCCCCTCCGTCCTGACAGGGAAAAGCTGTGCTTCGAGCTTCAGTTCAGGGCAATTTTAGCAAAAGGAAAGAGATCAGGGAAAGGTTCTTCCCCCAGAGGGTGCTGGCACTGCCCAGGCTGCCCAGGGAATGGGCGCGGCCCCGAGGCTGCCGCAGCTCCAGGAGCCTTTGGCCGGCGCTGCCAGGGATGCCCAGGCTGGGCTTGGTGGGCTCTGGGCAGGGCAGGGCTGGCACTGGATCATCCTTGTGAACTCAGGATATTCCATAAGTCCATGAAATATCATCCAATCTCATCCCATCCCATCCCATCCCATCCCCATGGCAGGGACACCTCCCACTGTCCCCAGTGTCCAGCCTGGCCTTGGGCACTGCCAGGGATGCAGGGGCAGCCACAGCTGCTCTGGGCACCCTGTGCCAGGGCCTGCCCACCCTCACAGTAATAAATTTGACTTTAAATGTTTCTAAATCAGTTATTTTAAATTTTTTTTTTAATTCAGGTTGTCTAAAAAAGGCAAAATCTGTTGCTTAATATGAAGAAAAGCAGAGGTCGGACAGGTCGAAAGAGAAGAAGGAAACACTTGAAGAGTTTTATGGATGGAGGTATCATCATACCTGGAAGTTAAATAAGAAAATAACCAATTGTTCCTCAAGGTGTCACTTTATTATTTATATTTTCAAAAGCCTTTGTGCTTGGAAAATTACATCATAAATGTTAGCTTTTTTATATGCAAATATCTGAGTGTTAGTTTACAGTCCCAAGCAGAGCAAGGTGAATTTTCTGAGCTCACTTTTCTGCCTAATGGCAAATATTACAATATTCTAAAATTCCTTGGATATGCTGAATAACTCACACATTTCTGAGACTTCCCAGTGCCCACAGACCCCGAATTTATTTAGTTTAATTCTTTCTTTTTGTTAATGCTTTAAAATTTCATTTTGTTATGCTTTAAAATGTCCAAAATACAGTTTCTCTGACTATGCAGTAAAATGTTTATGTTTCCTTTATTGTCTATCAGAATGCTCTTTAACAGCATTAGTTTATTTTTCTGTTTTTAGTGAACTGCAGTCACAAGCTGGAATACATTAAACTTAAGAAGTGGCTAAAAGAGAGAGGATTTGAAGACAGTAATTTAAGGCCAGCAGAATTCTGGGGTAATGCTTTAATTATCTCTTGATGGTACAAATTTCTGAATCTTATAAGAATTTTAGATTCCTGCTTTCATTTTGAATTATGCCCCTGTCTGGCATCAGGAAAAAAAAAAAAAAAAAAAGATACTGATACTCTTCCAAGGATACTTGTAATGTCAATTTAACATGAAAAAATAGAATGGAGGCCTGAAAAAGCCAAAATTTGAAGTGTTAATAAAACAGTTTTTGGAATTTAACCTTGTTATAATTTGTTTATCTTTTTATCCCCAAGCAAGTTCAGCAGAGAGCTGAGGTTCACTTAGTAATCTTTACAGTAAAGATTTATACTTATATTTTTTCTCTTTCTGTAGGTTTTATTTAAAACATTTTGTAGCATTATAGACAGAGCAGAAAGAACAGAATGGATCAGAGAAAAATATTGTGACAAGAAATGCTAATGTTCAGTTAAAACTCTGAAACCAAGAGCTGCAGCTGGTGATGAAGGATTTGTGTGAGGGAAAAATGGAGAAAAAGAGGGTGAATAATTGCTATGAGTGGGAGGAAAAAAAGCTGAACAATTGCTAGAATTAGACAGCAAATGCTGCAGGATATGCAGGGAAAAGATCCTGAAAAATAAAGGAAATTGGAGAAAAATAAATGAGGTGTATCTAGAGCAGCCCACAATTGAATTTATGTTTTGTTACACGTGCTGCCTGTTCTTTTAGAGCTTTTCCTTGCTGCCCTGATCCCTGATTTTCCATATCTGCATTTATTTACTCCTGCCCTTTGTTCCTTCTTCAGGGACTGGCAGGGGATTGATGACAACAAAAGCTCTCCAGGTGAGTGATGCTGTTGGTGATGCAGGAGCCCTTCAGGTTTTTCCATTTAATGATTTTTGCAACAAGCAAAGCTCAGAAATCCCTTGCGAATGGAATTTCTGACTTTTGGACTGTGGCAGCCAGAATGTGACCCCACCAGCCCCCACAGTAATGAAATGAATCTTTCCACTTGATTTTTACTGGTTTTCTGTGTAATTTCTTTCCTCCTCCCTCCAAGGCAGGAGATGTGATTATTTCACTGCCTGAGAAGTGTTTGCTCACCACCAGCACCGTGCTCAGCAGCTGCCTGGGAGGGCACATTGAGAGGTAGGTGACAAGGGACACTTGGTGGCCTTCAGTGGGGTTTTCAGCAGGAATGAACCCTCTGAAGGGGTGGTGGAGCTTGAAAGTGAATATCCTGAGTGGTGCCAGCATTTCAGGGCTGTGGAATGCTCAGACGGGGACAGTTTTTGATATATACTGAACATCTGATAAATGCTGAACATCTGATAAATGATGAGCACCTGATAAATGCTGAACATCTGATAAATCCTGGACATTTGCTAAATACTGAACATCTGATAAATCCTGAACATCTGATAAATCCTGAACATCCGATAAATGATGAGCATCTGATAAATCCTGAACATTTGCTAAATACTGAACATCTGATAAATGATGAGCATCTGATAAATCCTGAACATTTGCTAAATACTGAACATTTGCTAAATACTGAACATCTGATAAATCCTGGACATCTGATAAATACTGAACATCTGATAAATGCTGAACATCTGATAAATCCTGAACATCTGATAAATCCTGAACATCTGATAAATACTGAGCATCTGATAAATCCTGAACACCTGATAAATCCTGAACATCTGATAAATCCTGGACATTTGCTAAATACTGAGCATCTGATAAATACTGAACATTTGCTAAATCCTGAACATCTGATAAATCCTGAACATCTGATAAATCCTGAACATCTGATAAATACTGAACATCTGATAAATCCTGAACACCTGATAAATCCTGAACATCTGATAAATCCTGGACATTTGCTAAATCCTGAACACCTGATAAATCCTGAACATCTGATAAATCCTGGATATTTGCTAAATATTGAACACCTGATAAATCCTGAACATCTGATAAATCCTGGACATTTGCTAAATTCTGAACATCTGATAAATCCCGAACACCTGATAAATCCTGAACATCTGATAAATCCTGGACATTTGCTAAATTCTGAACATCTGATAAATCCCGAACACCTGATAAATCCTGAACACCTGATAAATCCTGAACATCTGATAAATCCTGGACATTTGCTAAATACTTAGCATTTGATAAAGTACTGAACATCTGATAAATCTTAAACATCTGATAAATACTGAGCATCTGATAAATCCTGAGCATTTGCTAAATACTGAACATTTGCTAAATACTGAACATCTGATAAATACTGAACATCTGATAAATACTGAACATTTGCTAAATGCTGAACATTTGCTAAATACTGAACATCTGATAAATCCTGAACATTTGCTAAATGCTGAACATTTGCTAAATCCTGGACATCTGATAAATCCTGAACATCTGATAAATCCTGGACATTTGCTAAATACTGAGCATCTGATAAATCCTGGACATTTGCTAAATACTGAACATTTGCTAAATACTGAACATTTGGTAAATACTGAACATCTGATAAATCCTGGATATCTGATAAATACTGAACATCTGATAAATCCTGAACATCTGATAAATCCTGAACATCCGATAAATGATGAGCATCTGATAAATCCTGAACATTTGCTAAATACTGAACATCTGATAAATACTGAACATCTGATAAATACTGAACATTTGCTAAATGCTGAACATTTGCTAAATACTGAACATCTGATAAATCCTGAACATTTGCTAAATGCTGAACATTTGCTAAATCCTGGACATCTGATAAATCCTGAACATCTGATAAATCCTGGACATTTGCTAAATACTGAGCATCTGATAAATCCTGGACATTTGCTAAATACTGAACATTTGCTAAATACTGAACATTTGCTAAATACTGAACATTTGGTAAATACTGAACATCTGATAAATCCTGGATATCTGATAAATACTGAACATCTGATAAATCCTGGACATTTGCTAAATCCTGAACATCTGATAAATACTGAGCATCTGATAAATACTGAACACCTGATAAATCCTGAACATTTGCTAAATCCTGAGCATCTGATGAATCCTGAACACCTGATAAATCCTGAACACCTGATAAATCCTGAACATTTGCTAAATCCTGAACACCTGATAAATCCTGAACACCTGATAAATGATGAGCATCTGATAAATCCTGAACATTTGGTAAATACTGAACATTTGCTAAATCCTGAGCATCTGATAAATACCAAACATCTGATAAATACTGAGCATCTGATAAATCCGGAACATCTGCTAAATCCTGGACATTTGCTAAATATTGAACATCTGATAAATCCTGAACATCTGATAAATCCTGAACATTTGCTAAATCCTGAACATCTGATAAATACTGAACATGTGATAAATCCTGAACATCTGATATGCTGAACATCTGCTAAATCCTGAACATCTGATAAGTACTGAGCATGCCCTTTTAGCTTGGCACAGCTGGAGAGGGCACAGGCTGCAGCTGGAGCTGCCTCAGAGCCTGCTTGGCCCTAAATGCCAGTTAGGAATGGGGTTTGGGCATTTGGGAGCCAGCTTCAATAGGAGAAGGAAGATAAAGCTGGGCTGCAGAGCCAGGGCCTTTGAGAAAATTAGGAACAAATTGGAAATTTGGAGAATTTGGAATATACAATACTTGTGTCTCCTGAAAAAAGCCAGCCCGAGGGGTGAACCTGGAATTGTTATTAAATCCAGCTTTTATTGCCCCTTGGAAATCAGCCACAGCACTTGGAGATGAACTACAAAGAAGTTTGAAATAGAAACTGTTTGTAACTTCAGAGAGCTCTGAGAGAGGTAAAACTGCTGTGCCCATTTCCCATCTCACCCCTGCGGGTCTGCTGCATTAGTGTTTTTATTATTATTTTATCTCGATTTTTCTGTCATTTTTATTTTTATTTTTATTTTTTATTTTTATTTCACTTTTATTTTTAGTTTACTTTTTATTTTTATTTCTTTTCTATTTTTATTTCATTTTTATTTTTATTTCATTTTACTTTTATTTTTATTTATTTTATTTTTATGTTTACTTTTTTTTTAATTTTAAGTTTTAATTTTCTTTTACTTTTTTATTTTTACTTTCCTTTTTACTTTTATTTATTTTTCTTTCTGTTTTATTTTTCTTTCTATTTTTATTTTTCTATTTTCTTATTCTTTTTATTCCTATTTTATTTTTACTTTTGTTTATTTTTATTTAGTTTTAATATTTATTTTTATTTTTATTTTTATTTATTTTTATTTAATATTTATTTATTTTTATTTTTATTTTATTTTTATTTTTATTTTTATTTTTATTTATTTTAATTTTCCTTTCTATTTTATTTTTATCCTTATTTTATTTTTCTTTCTAATTTTTCTTTCTTTTCTTTTACCTTTTTACCTTTATCTATTTTATTTTTATCCTTATTTTATTTTTCTTTCTAATTTTTCTTTCTTTTCTTTTACCTTTTTACCTTTATTTATTTTTTTTTTACCTTTTTAAAACCTTTTTATTTTTATTTTTACCTTTTATTTTTTATTTCCATTTTTTAAACAAAATTCTATCTCAATTTTAATTTTTATTTTTATTTAATATTTATTTAATATTTTTATTTTTTATTTTTATTTTTATTTATTTTAATTTTCCTTTCTATTTTATTTTTATCCTTATTTTATTTTTCTTTCTAATTTTCCTTTCTTTTCTTTTACCTTTTTACCTTTATTTTTTTTTTACCTTTTTTAAGCTTTTTAATTTTTATTTTTACCTTTTATTTTTTATTTCTATTTTTTAAACAAAATTCTATCTCAATTTTAATATTTATTTTTATTTTTATTTAATATTTATTTAATATTTTATTTTTATTTTTATTTTAATTTTCCTTTCTATTTTATTTTTATCCTTATTTTATTTTTCTTTCTAATTTTTCTTTCTTTTCTTTTACCTTTTTATTTTTCTTTCTAATTTTTCTTTCTTTTCTTTTACCTTTTTACCTTTATTTTTTTTTTTACCTTTTTTAAACCTTTTTATTTTTATTTTTACCTTTTATTTTTTATTTCTATTTTTTAAACAAAGTTCTATTTCAATTTAATTTGAATTTTTATTGCATTTTTATTCCCACTAGCTGGAGGCCGCCGGTGTCCCCGCTGCTGGCCCTGTGCACGTTTCTGATAGCAGAGAGACACGCTGGGGACAGATCCCCGTGGAAGCCCTACCTGGATGTCCTGCCCAAGACTCACACCTGCCCTGCCTGCCTGGAGCCTGATGTCATCAATCTCCTCCCAAACCCCTTAAAAGAGAAAGCTCAGGAGCAGAAAATGATGATCCAAGAGCTGTTCAGATCCTCCAGAGCTTTCTTCTCTTCCCTGCAGCCTTTATTTGCTGAGAGCACAGGGAGTATTTTTAATTTCAGTGCTTTGGAGTGGGCTTGGTGCACTGTAAATACCAGGACAATCTACATGGAACATCCCCACAGGGACTGTTTCTCCCTGGAGCCAGATGTTTATGCACTGGCACCATATTTAGATTTGCTAAACCACAGCCCAAATGTTCAGGTGAGAGACTCAAAATAGAGCAGTAAATTTCTTTATTTTTATAAAGTGCACTCTGTCCATGCCATCTGCATTGCTGTGGTGGATGAGGAGTGTGGGGAGGGCAGGGATGGATCTCACAGGGGCAGAAATGGCTCAGCCCCTCAGTGCCAGCACCCAGGGAATGGATTCAGAGGGCAGGGCTGGGGGGGTACTGGGAAAGAATTCCCACCTGGCAGGGTGGGCAGGGCTGGCATGGAATCCCATCCCTGCATCCCTGGCAGTGCCCAAGGCCAGGCTGGGCACTGGGGACAGTGGGAGGTGTCCCTGCCATGGCAGGGGTGGAACAAGATGTTTAAATTCCCTCCCAACCCAAACACTCAGTGATTCTATAATTGAAATATTTCAGTTTGTGCAGCAAAGCCGAGGTGCAGGGAGAGCCCACAGTGGCTGGGGGAGTTTGGCATCCAAACCAGCTGTTGGGAGGAGCCACTTGTAAACACCCCCTGATCTGATCTGATCTGCTGCTGAAAGCAAGACAAATTCCTTGTGCTGACTCAAATTCCAGGGTCCTGACACAAATTCCTTGTCCTGACACAAATTCCAGGGTCCTGACACAAATTCCTTGTCCTGACACAAATTCCAGGCTCCCTGTGTTACCTCACCTCTGGCTGCAGCCTCAGAGCAGCCTGGGGGCAGTGCAGAGACAATTCCCACCTTGGCAGGCTCTGGGTGCCACCACTGGGCTGGGGCAGCACAGGACAGGCCAACCCTGCATGGAACCATCTGTGTCTGCAGATCTGGGGTCTGCCCCAGAGGTCCCCACAACTGAACAAGAATTTCAATCCTCAGGGGTTTCAAAATTCAAAGGTTTGTTTCCTTTTTCACCCTTTTACCTTTTATTTTTCACTCCCTGAAGGTCAAGGCTGGGTTTAATGAGCAGACAAGGAGCTATGAAATTTGGACAAACTCCCAGTGCAAAAAATACCAGGAAGTTTTGATCTGCTATGGACCTCATGACAACCAGAGGCTGCTGCTGGAATATGGATTTGTGTCCATGGACAACCCTCACAGCAGTGTTTATGTCTCAGCAGGTTGGATTCATGGATTGTCTGAGCATTGAAAGGCACAAAACCTGAGAACTGAGTGTGTGAGTTCTCAAGGAGTGCAAAAGGGTTTGATACCTCTTTAATGATTTAATTTTTGCTTAATTTAAAATACTTTTGTTACAATTTTATTTAAAAAAATGTTGTTATTAACAACATCTGTGTAGAGATTCCAGCTGGATGTCTTAGATTGCAGCACTGAGGATTGAAATCCAGATCTCCACAAACTGGACTTGCTTGCAGTGTTTCATAGCTTCAGGTGGAGTCAGGATTTCTGTTATAAGGACACAATCCTGGAGAGTGCTGATAGCTTTTGAGAATTCTGAAAGTTCTCCAAAATTTAACAGGTTTTGGTCTTAGTCCTACATGAAAAATATGGTTGAAATCTGTTCTCAGAATTGATGATTGTGGTTTTTCATACATACTGTTTATTTAAATATTTAAATATTTAAACTGTATTTTTCTGCAGACACCCTCCTCAAATATTTCTCACCACTGGACAAGCAGAGAAAGACCAAAGTTTCCATTCTAAAGGATCATGGTTTCCTAGAGTAAGTATCTGGAGTTTTTTGTGTCCTGGTGAGATTTTAAATCAGTTTTTCTGGAAGTCAAATTTTGCTTCTAGTATCAAAATCCAGCAAAAAAAAAAAAAATAGAATTATTTGTTTTTTAACAAACTCACTGCTTGAGAGAGATGGAGAAGTTATAAACTCCAGTGTCAAAGCTGGACATCCACCATGGCTGATGTGTCTCAGGAAGAAAACTCACTCCAAAGCTCCCCTGACCTTCCTCCCATCCCTTGGACTGTGCAGGAACCTGACCTTTGGCTGGGAGGGACCATCCTGGAGACTCCTCACAGCCCTCAAGGTGCTGAGTCTGGCAGCAGAGCAATTGTGAGTTGGGGCAGCCTCAGGATTGATTGGGTGGGTGTGCAGGAGCCTTTGGCTTGGATTGCCTGGAATCACCAGGGTGGGAAGGGACCCCCAGGACCACCCAGTGCCACCCCAGCCCCACCAGCACCACCCCAATCCCTGTCCCCAAGGCCACATCCAGACTGCTCTGGGACAATTCAGGGACTCCAAACCTCCCTGGGCAGCTCAGCCCAAGGCCTGACCGCTCTGCCAGGGAAATTTTCTGTGCCAGTCTCCAACCTGAGCCTGCCCTGGTGCCATCTGAGGCCATTTCCTCTCCTCCTTTCCCTGCCCCTCCTGTCAGGAGCTGTGCAGAGCACTGGGGTCCCCCTGAGCCTCCTTTGCTCCAGGATTTGCTTTCCAGCCCTTTCCCAGTTATTTTTCCCCTCTCTGGCCCAGCTCCAGCCCCTCAATGTCATTTTTTGGGTGACCCTGCACAAGCTGGGAGTGAATCCAACCCCCTGCCCTGCTCTGGCCCAGGTTTGCAGCACTCCAGGGCAGAAGCTGAGTTTATTCCCACTGTTGCTCAGATTTCAGCTTCAATCCGAAAGGGAATTTAGACCAAGAGGGAAATCAAACTTTTCTCTTTTTTTCCCCACAGTAAGGTCCCAGCTCAGCCCAAGGCCTGACCACTCTGCCAGGGAAATTTTCTGTGCCAGTCTCCAACCTGAGCCTGCCCTGGTGCCATCTGAGGCCATTTCCTCTCCTCCTTTCCCTGCCCCTCCTGTCAGGAGCTGTGCAGAGCACTGGGGTCCCCCTGAGCCTCCTTTGCTCCAGGCTGAGCCCCCCCAGCTCCCTCAGCTGCTCCTCCCAGGATTTGTTTCCCAGCCATTCAATATTTTCTGTTTCCCCTCACTCTTTGTTCCCTGCTGGCTGTGAGTGCCACACTGGGACAATTTTTGGGTCTCCTGTGTCTGATTTGTGGACCCCAGGTGAGAAATGAAAAGAAGAAAGGCAGAGAACACCATTGGCTGTAAACTCCCTCCCCTTTTGCTGCTTTGCTGATTTCCTTTCCTGTATTATTTTCCCTTTCTATTTCAAGCCCCAGATATTCCCTCAAGGCTCAGGCTCCTTTCAGGCCTTTTTCCTGTTGGTTTGATGAAATTTTAAATGCTTTTAACCTGTTTTGATTTCCTTGAGTCATGTGTTCCACAGGCTGGAATTGCAGGGCCAGGGAAGTTGCTGAAATTCATCCCCAGGGACTCTCAGTGCACTTGGAGCATTTATTCCAAATTCCAAATGGCAAATCTGCCTCAGACATCAGGGGTGGGAAATGATTACCTGCACTTTGCTTGGAATAAATGAAATGAGGGAATAAATCAATGAGCAAAGGCTTGTTCAGAGTTGTTTGTGCTTTGAAGATTCATTGCTGAGTGGAATAAATTGATCTGAGAACTAAAAATAAATCCCTGGGCTGGGTGATGAGCCCAGGTGAGGGCAGCAGAGCCACGTTTGGCATCCAGCTGGGGAGGGCAGCAAATCATTCTGGATTCTGAATTCTTCAAGCATTTTGGTTGCAGTGCCTGCTGGAGGAGGGTCCTGCTTGGTGGTGTCTCTTCAGCCAGGAATGAGCAGCAGGCTTTGGCTGCAGCAGCAAAAATTTGTCAGTTTTTAATAGAGGAGACCCAGCATGTCCTTGTCCAGGTAACCTGGGAAACAAGGGAGCTCAGATTCCTTTCTCTAGCAGAACAATGTCATTTTCTGAGTGAGATTTTGATGATTTTTCCCTTTCCCTCTTTTATTTTTCCTTTTTACTATCAAAGTTTCTCTTGTGAAATTAAAAAACCCCACTATTTTACCATAATCAATAAAATCCTTCCAGATTTCCACAGATTTTCTCTTCATGTCCTATTAAATAATCAAAAATTTGAATCATTTCATCCCATTTGTCTTAACTCCAGATTTCCCAGTTGAAAAAGGACAAAGAGAACCTCAAACCCCACTTGGCTCTGGTGGAAATGCTGCGCTCAGAAGACCTCAAGATCCTTCAAAAATCAGCTGAGATTCTTTGCAACCTGAATTTAGGAACAGCTTGAGCCCCCTGGAGCTGAGACAGCTGTAATTGCTCAGGGATTATTGCCAGATTATTTCTCTTTTAATGGACTTGAGCAGCAAAGAATAATTAAAAAATTAATCAGAATAATTTTGTTCTTTGCTGACCTTCACACAAAAGGTTCTGCTGAAGTGGAGAGTTTGAGCTCCTTGGTTTGGAGAAAAGAGAATTTTTTTAAAGGGCATTTCAGGGCAGGACCCTTATTTAAACTGCAGAAACTTCATTTGGAATTGGGATTCTCTTGTGATTATTTTCCATGATGTGATTTTGAAAAGTGTTTATTTTTGTAAATATATTACCTCATTTTCTACAAGACTTGTCTGTTTTATTTTCCTAAAATCCTTCCTGGAGCTGGAACTCCATTTCTCACATCCCTGAGGCCAATTCACCTCCAGATTTGACTAAATTATGTTTTTAAGTCACTTGCCACCCTATTTTACTCTCTAATTAGGCCCTGCACAGTTTAAATTGGATAGCAGGATTTTTTTTTTCATGGGAAGGGTTGTAAAACATTGGAACAGGATACCCAGGGCAGAGTCCCCATCCCTGGGACTGCCCAAAACCGTGGATGTGGCACCTGAGGATGTGATTTTTGATGGTGGCCATGGGGTGATGGTTGGACTTGGAGCTTTCCAGCCTTAGGGATTCTGGGATTTCCTGGCTCTGGGTGCCTCCTGAGGTTCCTTTGGGTTTGGGGGAATTCTCACCAGATTTTCTGCAGGTCCCCTGCCCCTGTGACTGTTTGACCTTCCTTTAATAAACCCCTTTTCATTCTCTACCACCAGCTGTGTTTCTAATTTTATCATTTTATCACAAAATGGTGCCAGAGTTAAAGGAGATAAGGCTGTTTGGCTGGTTTATTTATATATATTTTTTCTTCTGAGGATGTTTATTTTAAGAACAGCTCCTGTACAGTGTGTCTGGCGAGGTGAATACGAGTTTGACAGAAGTTGATTTGCTTTTCTGGGGGCTCCACATTTATTCCAGGTGCTTTGGAAATGAGCTCTGCTCCTGGAACTCCCACACACCCTCCAGGGAGAGCAGGAAAGGGGGTCTGGAAGTGCAGGAAAGAAGGCAGAGCACAGCAATTCATGTGTATATATATAAATATAACTTAAATTTAAGCTTAAACTTTTTTGATTCAACCTAAATTATGTGCAATACAGGGCTGAGAGCTGAGCTGCCTGAGGAAGCAGCAGCCCTGGGAGTGCTCTCTACCTGTTTTACAGAATAAATCAAATTTTCAGAGTGAAAATTCTCCCTCTCAGCCTCTACTTTGAGCTGCAAACAGCATCTCGGTGATGTGCTGATACCATTTCACTCTGGCTCTCTGTTCCCTGGGAAAGGATTGAGCTGGGACCTTACTGTGGGGAAAAAAAGAGAAAAGTTTGATTTCCCTCTTGGTCTAAATTCCCTTTCGGATTGAAGCTGAAATCTGAGCAACAGTGGCAATAAACTCAGCTTCTGCCCTGGAGTGCTGCAAACCTGGGCCAGAGCAGGGCAGGGGGTTGGATTCACTCCCAGCTTGTGCAGGGTCACCCAAAAAATGACATTGAGGGGCTGGAGCTGGGCCAGAGAGGGGAAAAACAACTGGGAAAGGGCTGGAAAGCAAATCCTGGGGGAAACAGCTGAGCTGGGGCGGCTCAGCCTGGAGCAAAGGAGGCTCAGGGGGGACCTCAGTGCTCTGCACAGCTCCTGCCAGGAGGGGCAGGGAAAGGAGGAGAGGAAATGGCCTCAGATGGCACCAGGGCAGGCTCAGGTTGGAGACTGGCACAGAAAATTTCCCTGGCAGAGTGGTCAGGCCTTGGGCTCAGCTGCCCAGGGAGGTTTGGAGTCACTGAATTGTCCCAGAGCAGTCTGGATGTGGCCTTGGGGACAGGGATTGGGGTGGTGCTGGTGGCACTGGGGTGGCACTGGGTGATCCTGGAGGGCTTTTCCCACCTTGGTGATCCTGGGATTCAAGGAAAGCTGAAGTGGGAAGGCGCTCAAAGACAAACTGGGTTCGTTTAGGTAATAAGAGCCACCAGATTTCATGTGTAAAGAGCACGAGGCAAAAATAGCACAGTTGATTTTTTTTTTAGTTTTTAACAGAGGTGTTGATTTAGTGCAGTCACCGAGGTCACTGAAAAATTACAAACATGAAACCTCCTGACAAAATCTTTGCTGTGTCTGTTTATGCCAATAAAACCTGGATTTCCTTTGATCTCCTGCAGAAAGTGGCTCCCAGTTGAGAGTTTTCTCCTGTAATGTGTGCAGCTCATCCATCTCTGCCGAGTGCCCTCAGGCCTGTCTGGTTTGGGACAAGATAAGGGAGTATCAACTTCACAGCCTGATAATTAAAGCTTTTAAATAAGCTATGAAAACACTGCCAATGACATTTCCAAAAGAAAGAGCTTTTTAAAATGATCTTGTCCAAAAGTGCTACACTTGGGCAGAATTCGTAATGTTTGTTTGCAGTCAGTGATTCAAGTGATGGATTTAATATTCTCTGGAACACAGGAAAATATCCCAAAAAAACTTTATGGGTTTCTTTAAACAGTGGCAGGGGCAGGTGGCTGCCCCTGGATCCCTGGAAGTGTCCAAAGCCAGGCTGGGTGGGATTTGGAGTAACCTGGCAGGGGATGAAATAATTTGTAATGTCCCTCCCAACCCAAACCATTCCAGAAATGGGAAGAAAAAAAATTCCATTTCCAGCTCATTTCACTGCATGTTGTAGTGGATATCCATAATCCCAGAATTCAGCTTTAGAAAGCACTGCACTGAAGTGTATTCAAGGGAAAAGCAAAGATAATTAATCCCAAATCAATTGTATAAAATGTAAAACCAATGCAATCTCTGTGCTGTCCACTAGATGATGCAGCTGTACCGCAGAGAAACAAGGAGTTACAGTAAATCCACATCCAATTATCATCCTATTTACTGTGTTACATTTATAACAGAAAAAAGCATTGTCTCCAGTGATGTACCGTAACTGCATTTAGATAAATAGTTCAAATGTCATTTTCTTCGTGCTCTGAAAGCGAAACATGAAGGTTTGTAGTCTTTTATCTTCTCAGTTTTATTGGGATTTAACTTGGTTGTGCAGGTTTCCTCATGGCATTCCTCTTGGAACTGTCACTCAAGACAGCTCAAATCATTGCCTGGATGATCTTGAAGGTCTCTTCCAGCCCTGGTGACTTCAAGAACTCCACTTTGATGGATTAATGAGTGGGATTGCAGTGGAGAAATGTCTGTTCCTGTGTTTTATTCCTTCAGAATGAGGGGCCTGATGGATCTCTGGCACAGATCCTTCCCAACAATGTCCTTGGATGGAGCAGATTGAAACATTTCCTCTGACTGGGGGATTTTGGAGAAGGGAAACTTCAGGGTGACCTCATTGTGGCCTTGCAGGACCTGAAGGAAACATGGAGAGAGACAATTTCCAAGGGATGGAGGAACAGGACACAGGGAATGGCTCCCAGTGCCAGAGGGCAGTGCTGGGTGGAATTTTCATAGGAGCTTTCAGTCACCCAGACTTAAAGAGATGAATAATGATTCAATGAAGTTGTTCCATGGGGCTGGGAGGGAAAATTACCCATAAAATAGGAAATAATGGGATTAAACGTTCACCTGTTGAGACTCCTGGAGCATCATTTGAAGAAATCAGGGAGGATGATTGGCATGGAACCCTTGATGGATGGAGGGATTTGGAAGCAGGATGGGCAGAGGGATGGAGCAGCTCTGCTGGCAGGAAAGGCTGGCACAGCTGGCATTGTTCACCTGCACAGGAGAAGCTTTGGGCTGAGCTCAGGGTGGCCTTGCAGGGCCTGGAGGAGCCCCAGGAAAGCTGGAGAGAGACAATTGCCAGGGGATGCAGGGACAGCATCCAGGGAATGGCTGCCAGTGCCAGAGGGCAGGGCTGGGTGGGATCCTGGCAATGAGGAATTGTTCCCTGGCAGGGTGGGCAGGGCTGGGATGGAATTCCACCCCTGCATCCCTGGCAGTGCCCAAGGCCAGGCTGGACACTGGGGACAGTGGGACGTGTCCCTGCCATGGCAGGGGTGGCACTGGGTGGGATTTAGGCTCCCTCCCAGCCCAAAGCATGCCATGGTGCTGGAGGAACCCCAGCTGGCTCTGCACCCCTCGCAGCCATTCCAGGGCTCTGCATGTGCCCCTTTAGGGCTCCCTCCCACTGGGGCTGCCCTGGCAGGGCCGGCTGGGCCCCGTGACCCCGGGCAGGCAGCGACGAGGGGACAAGGGACACGCTCAGCAGGGGCTGCTGCCACTCTAGGCTGTACCAGCCTGCCCGGGCTGCCTCCCAGAGCTTGTCCGGAATAAACCAACAAGGAATTGTGTGGGAAATGGATTTATAGAAAATTTTTAAAGTTTAATGGAAGATTTATATAGTGTGTGACAAAATAAGTTTATTACAATAAGTATAGTGTGTTACAACAGAGGTTTATATCAATTTATTTTAAGTTTAGACACTTAATAAAATGTAATGTAATATAATGTAATATAATGTAATATAATGTAATATAATGTAATATAATGTAATATAATATAATATAATATAATATAATATAATATAATATAATATAATATAATATAATATAATATAATATAATATAATATAATATAATATAATATAATATATTGTGATATAAAGTGATATATTATGATATAATATGATATAATATAATATAATATAATATAATATAATATAATATAATATAGTATAATATAATATAATATAACATAACATAACATAACATAACATTATATTATATTGTATTATATTATATTATATCACATTTTATCACATTACATCACATTACATTATATTACATTATATCACATTATATCATATTACATTATATTATATTATATTATATTATATTATATTATATTATATTATATTATATTATATTATATTATATTATATTATATTATATTATATTATATTATATTATATTATATTATATTATATTATATCATATTATATTATATTATATTATATTATATTATATCATATTATATCACATTATATCACATTATATCACATTATGTTATGTTATGTTATGTTATGTTATATATTATATTATATTATATTATATTATATTATATTATATTATATTATATTATATTATATTATATTATATTATATTATATTATATTATATTATATTATATTATATTATATTATATTATATTATAATATTAAATGTATATACATTAATTTTTAAAGTAATATTGGTAATAGTGCCTTGTGTACTTCACTGTACACAACAGTCAATAACCAACAAGCTTATAGTGTATTGTAATTAGGAAATAATTGGCTTCTGATTGTGATGGTCTGAATTATAACATCTGCATTGTCTCACCCTTCTCATGAGACTGAAAATAGAATAAAAGTTTTTAAAATGTCTCTCAGTTACCCCATCTCTGGGTCAGAAAAAGGCTTAACCCAACAGAATTTCAGGGAATTTGTGTGTCCTTCCCATGAGATGAGTTCTGAAAGGACAGGGATGGACTTTTGGGGAATTTGGGTGTCCCAGGGATGGAATTTGGGGGAATTTGGGCGTCCTAGGGATGGAATTTGGGCGTCCCAGGGATGGAATTTGGGGGAATTTGGGTGTCCTTCCCATGAGATGAACTCTGCAAGGACAGAGATGGAATTTCAGGGAATTTGGGTGTCCCAGGGATGGAATTTGGGGGAATTTGGGTGTCCTTCCCATGAGATGAACTCTGCAAGGACAGAGATGGAATTTGGGGGAATTTCGGTGTCCTAGGGATGGAATTTGGGCGTCCCAGGGATGGAATTTCAGGGAATTTGGGTGTCCTTCCCATGAGATGAACTCTGCAAGGACAGAGATGCTCGCCGGGGCTGGTCTGGCCTGCAGAGGATGTTGGGGAGGGATCAAGAGGGATCTTCTGGGATTTTTTTGGCATTGCCGGAGCCTTTTTACACTGGTCCACCTGGAGGTGTCAGTGCTCCTTGCACAGATGGATATGGACACAGATCCCAGGTGGGAAATCTCTCATTTTCTGTTATAACAGTTTATCCCAGAATTCCAGAATTTTTTTGGCTTGGAAGGGACCTTAAGGAACCATCCAGTTCCACCCCTGCCACAGGCAGGAACACCTTCCACTGGAAAAATCAGGTGTTCCTTCCAGGGCAGGAATACCTTCCACTGGAAAAAAAATCAGTCAGAGAGTTGTGGAGAGCAAGAAAAAAAAAAAAAAAAAAGGAAGAGAGAAACAACACTGAAAAACCCTGAAAGGTTAAACATTCCTGATTTCCAAATAAAATGTTTTTGTTAGAGAAAATGGGCAGATCCTTGTGAAGCAAAGAAACCCCAGACCCCTGCAAGATGAAACAGCGTGAAAAATGTGGTTAATGCACCCAGATTCTCTGGAGCTTCCCCCTGCTCTCCCCACTGGGTCAAGATTTGGATCGAAGGCAACAACAAAATGCGACTGCTGAATGTCAAGGAGGGGGAAACGGGAGCGTTCCTTGGATAATTCACAAAGCAGCTGCTGCTGCTGGGCTGTGTTAGCCAGGAAAAGATGCTGCTCCCCTTGGGAGGAAGAGACAAATTTCTGCTAATTTGGGGCTGTAGGGGCAGCAGGGTTGTGGTGCTTTGTGAGCCCAGCAGACAGCAAAGAGGACTGAGGCGAAAACTCCTGACAGTTTGGATACAAATGTGCAGCTAAATGGACCCAAATCCTCTGTCTAGGAGGAGAAAAGTCAAGAGAGAGCTAACAGAGAGTTATTTAAGCCATTCTTTAAACACAGTCAGAGGGCTTGAGCTATTTTTACCTGTCTCGAAGCTCTCCAAGATTAATAAATAATTAAAAATTGTTGCAGACATCTTCTCATGAAAAATCCTTTCTTTAGGATTTTTCCTCTTGAGAAGCAGAGAGGCCTCAGGAACAAAATGTAAACATTGATTATCTGCTGCTGTGGAATGCAACAAGTAGATCTTTGATTAGCCCATCTTAAATGTTTATAATTAATAACCAATCGCAGCCCAGCTGGCTTGGGCAGAGAGTCTGAGACAGAGCCTTTGTTATCATTCTTCATTTTTCTAGTCTTAACTTAGCCTTCTGATGAAACCTTTTCTTCTATTCTTTTAGTATAGTTTTAATGTAATATATATCATAAAATAATAAATCCAAACCTTCTGAAACATAGAGTCAGATCCTTCATCTCTTCCCTCATCCAAGAACCCCTGTGAATACCGTCACAAAAAATAAATATAAATAATATAAAATACTAATAATTAGTGTAAAAATATGGAATATCCTCGTTCTTTTTGGTTGCAGTTGATTCATAAATCAAGTGCTGATGGCAGAAAGCTCCATCCAGCGTCTTTGCCCTCTGCCCACTTCAACACTGGGGAATCATTCCCTCCATTAACGCCCTGAAATTTCTGAGGAGTGATGTGGAACAGGAGTCCCAGCAACTCCTCCTTTGTTTATAGCCAGGAACTCTCTGGCTGCTTAACAGAACACGAAAGGCAGCTCCTTTCCTATTACTGTCAAACAAACCTCGCCTCCCCGCTCGCGTCCCGCGGGGTTTGTCACCGGCAGGAAGCGCAAACCCGGCCCTGCACAGAGCTCCCAGTCACTTCAGAGGGAGGAAAAGAGCCCTTTCATCATGTTCGGTTTTCCCCGCTGCTTTATTTCACTGGAAACATCACTCACTACCAAATGGTCTTTGTCAGGAGTAATTGGCAAACGCTGGAGGCGCTTTTCGAGGCCGTCTGGATGGAAAATCTCAAAAGCTGTTGTCTGCACTGAAAGAAAATATTGCATTTGATCTTTTTTTATGATTCCTGCAGACATGATGTATGTCTGCATTCCTCAGCCTGAGGAATTCTCCCTGTTTGGGTTTCTCTGCCTTTCAGTGACAGGAAGTAGCACTTCACCCTCATTTTGCAGTATTGTCTGGGAATTAACCACAACATAACAGTAATGTACATTTGCTTTTTGTGCTTCACAGAGGTCGGTTTTTATTAGCCATTTCTTGTGGTTTTCTCGTTGGCAAGTGGCAGATTGCCTCAGCGATAGCCGTGGCTGTTGCATTTCAGCTGGGTTTGTATTTAAAAGTGGATTTCTTCTGGTGGCTCCTTCCTAAAGTGATGTCCAGCTCTGAGATCCCCGTGCCACAAATCAGCTCTTCCCTACTGCAGTTGTACAAAGGTGGCACTGCCCTGGTCACCTCTGCCCCTGAGAGTTCGTGTCACCCAGAGAAAGGACAGACAGAATGTGACACTAACCCTGGGGATTCCTGGCATGGAATTGTGGAATCGTGGAATGGTTTGGGGTGGAAGGAACCTTAAAGGTCACCCAGTGCCATGGCAAGGACACCTCCCACTGTCCCCAGTGCCCAGCCTGGCCTTGGGCACTGCCAGGGATGCAGGGGCAGCCCCAGCTGCTCTGGGCACCCTGTGCCAGGGCCTGCCCACCCTGCCAGGGAACAATTCCTCATTGCCAAGATCCCACCCAGCCCTGCCCTCTGGCACTGGCAGCCATTCCCTGGGTGCTGTCCCTGCAGGCCTTGTCCCCAGTCCCTCTGCAGCTCTGCTGGAGCCCCCTCAGGCCCTGCCAGGGGCTCTGAGCTCTCCCTGCAGCTTCTCCTGCCCAGCCTCTTGGGAATGGCACAGAATCATCAAAGTGGACGAGAGTTCAGGGTCACCCAGTGCCACCACCCCAATCCCTGTCCCCAAGGCCACATCCAGACTGCTCTGGGACAATTCAGTGACTCCAAACCTCCCTGGGCAGCTCAGCCCAAGGCCTGACCACTCTGCCAGGGAAATTTTCTGTGCCAATCTCCAACCTGAGCCTGCCCTGGTGCCATCTGAGGCCATTTCCTCTCCTCCTTTCCCTTGGGACAGGACAGGAGACACCAAACCCCATCTCAGTAGATCTGGCAGATTCAGGCCCATTGGAAAAGGGGATTTATTAATTCTGCTGCCTATGGAATAACTTGGTGCAATAACACACAGTGCAGAATTCAACAATTTGAGTATTTTTTTATTTTTTGTGGCTATTGGGCCACATCTGCCATGACTCTGTTGATTGTCACTTTTTCACAGTTTCCAAATTAATGCCACATCAGAGACTCCTAAGCCAACAGCACAATTATTGAACAAAACCATGTGAGATTGTGAGGAAAATTAAAGGAAAACTCTGGCAGTCAAAAGTTTTGTGTTTTGGTGATTATCCTCCAGCAGTTACTGTTGTCTTCTTGTAAATCTTATAAAGAATATTCAGGGATGTTTTGCTTTATTTTTGTCACCAATAAGCAGAACACTAAATGCACAAAGAACCCTTCTTCGTTTTTCTCCCTTCTGCTGACAGGAGGAGCTGAGAACTCAGTGATGTGGGTGAGAAATGATCAGGATATTATTAAAGGAGAAGGAGAGAGTGGAATGCCAGACCCCACAGGGTGTCACTTAATTCTGAATTTCTGCAGGGCTGTGTGGTCAGAGAAAAGGCAAGAGAAGCCCAGACACCCACGGAGATGTTGGAGCATCCAGCAGATCAGAGAATCCCAGAATCTCTGATGTTGGGAAAGATTTCCAAGGTCACAGAGTCCCATCTGTGCCCCATGGGCACCTTGTGCCCAGCCCAGAGCACTCAGTGCCACCTCCAGGGCACACCTGCAGGGATGGGCACTGCAAAGCTCCCTGGGCAGCCCCTGCCAAGGCCTGAGCTCCCTTTCCATGGGCAAATTGCTGCTGCTGTCCCAGCTGAGCCTGCCCTGGCCCAGCCTGAGGCCGCTCCCTCTGCTCCTGTCCCTGTTCCCTGGCAGCAGAGCCCGACCCCCCGGCTGTGCCCTCCTGGCAGGGACTTGTGCAGAGCCACGAGGGCCCCTGAGCCTCCTTTGCTCCAGCCTCAGCCCCTTCCAGCTCCTCAGGGATTCTGCAGCCCCTTCCAGCTCCTCAGGGATTCTGCAGCCCCTTCCAGCCCCTCAGGGATTCTGCAGCCCCTTCCAGCTCCTCAGGGATTCTGCAGCCCCTTCCCAGCTCCTCAGGGATTCTGCAGCCCCTTCCAGCTCCTCAGGGATTCTGCAGCCCCTTCCAGCTCCCTCAGGGATTCTGCAGCCCCTTCCCAGCTCCGTTCCCTGCCCTGGACACGCTCCAGCCCCTCCAGGGCTCTCCTGCAGGAGCAGAACTGGGCCCAGCCCTGGAGGGGCCTCAGCACAGAGGGACAATCCCTGCCCTGCTCCTGCTGCACACACAATTCCTCACCCAGCCCAGCTGCCAGGGGCCTCTTGCCCCCCTGGGCACCCCTGGGCTCGTGTCCAGCCCCTGTCGCAGCACCCCCAGGGCCTTTTCCAGCCCTCCAGCCCCTCTGCCCAGCCTGGAGCTCCCTGGGGTTGTGGTGGCCTCATCCCATGGATCCAGCCTGTCCTGGTCCATCCCAGCTGCCCTGGCCATATTCCAGCCTTTTCTTCAGGAATGGATTTACGCCATTACAGATTTATTCTTCACCTGAGGCACTTTCAATTTCACTGGCAAATTTAATTTGGGGATTTGGCTGCCTGCAGGGTACAGGTGTCACCTTGGGACAGTTGGGTTGTGGTGGGTGAAAATGCTGCTTCAGTGCTCAGCAAGAGCCAAAAATTCATCAACAGAGAATTTTTTGTGCCCTTTATAACTCATGGATGTACACCCTTACAGACAGGAAGAATAGAATAGAATAGAATAGAATAGAATAGAATAGAATAGAATAGAATAGAATAGAATAGAATAGAATATGTAAGTGATATAATATAAAAATTTATAAAAATATTTTTATTTTATTTATAAATATTTATAAATATATTTTATTTATAAAAATATAAAAATAAATTTATTTAAATAAATAAATATATTTCTATATATAAATAATATATATTTCTATATATAGAAATAAAATATAATAGACTAGAATAGAATAAATAATATAATATCATATAACATATTATAGGAATATAATATAATATAATATAATATAATATAATATATTATAATATAATATAATATAATATAATATAATATAATATAATATAATATAATATAATATAATATAATATAATATAATATAATATAATATAATATAATATAATATAATATAATATAATATTAGTACAATAACAGACACTGCTTTGGGCATCACATCTCAAATCCAGCAGAATTAAAGAAAAGAGCAGGGATTGAAATGATCCCTGCAGAAATGAAGATTAAAGACAGAAATTTCCTTAAGTTTGGGAAAATGGACAAATGGGGTAAGAAAGGGTCACCATGGGTGCCTATAAAATCCTGAATAGCACAGAGAAGGCAGATAGGGAAAGCTGAAATCTTCTTTCCCAAAACACAAACAGTGGGGGGTGCCTGGTGGGATTATAAAGCCAAAAAACAAAAGGAAAGAGCTTTTCCCAGCAGCGTGGAATTGGTTCATGGAGCTTTATTGCCTCAAGATGTCCTGGAGGCCAAAAGGAGAAGCGTTTTCCAGAAGGGTCGGGACAAGGACAGCGCCAGTGGATGCAAACTGGGACAAGAGCATCACTTTGTTCTCTGCTTTTGGCTTTTCCCTGGAGCCTCTGTCCCAGCTGGACGCTGGGATGGAGTCTGCCTGTTCCCATAGGAATTGCTGTTCCTCTCTCTGGTTTGGGAAGATGCCAGATGATGTTTCCTCAGCCCTGATGCTTCTGCTGCTCCCTCTCTTCAAGCTCTGTCCCCACCAAAGGTGTGGGATGTGCCTGGCAGCCACAAACTGGCATTGGCTGGGAGCTCCAATTCCTGAATGGAGAGAATCATGAATGTGTGAAAAACAGCTTCAGTCTCCTGTGAAAATGTAAAAAGTTTAATAAAGGACAACAGGAGACAAGGAGCACAGAGCAAGGGTTGTTACTCAGCCAAGAGCACCCTGTTATCATCAGGGATACCCCTTAAATACCTTTTCATTACATCAGCCCTTTGCATATTCATATTCATTTATGCACAGTAAGCTTTTCCCCAAAGCAGTTTACATGTTCCAAGAACTATTTAGCATATCTTCTTCTTGGGTCCACTTTTTTAGAGCATGTGTATTCCTTGGGTGTGGTTTCAGTCATTTTTTATCATCATCTTCAGTTTTTGGGCCCTGGCCCACCCTGCCTTCAGAGGGTGAGCACTGATAGCTGGCAGATGTGTACAGGTGTGCTCATCCTGTGTGCATTGAGTGTTATCCCACCCAAGCAAGGAGTTTAACACAAGCACACTGATATCAGCTATTTCACTGAGATCAATTAACAACAGAAACAAAACCCATATCTTTGTAACAAAGCTACTTTAACACCACACTATAAAATCCATTTTAATATTTGCAAAAAGCCAATATTATAGTATGTATCTCTAACAAATGGTTTGGGTTGGAAGGGACGTTAAAATCACCCCATTGCCATGGGCAGGGACACCTTCTGCTATCCCAGGGAGGGAATATCCACAATTTCTCTGGGAATCCTGTGCCAGGGCCTCACAGGAAATACCCTGTACAAATCCCCAGGTCTGCTCTAAGCTCTCTGACTCTGTGACTTAAGGCCAGGCTTAACAACTGCTCAACACTTTTATTATCTCAGTCTTAAGGAGCCTTTCTTAGGTAAATCCTCTCTGGGTTTGCAAGTTTGACTTAGTCATGATGAGTTTTTAAGGGAAAAGGACAGGCTCTGTGTCCTACTCCTTCAACAGCACAAAATTTAAAATCCAGTAGGGTTTAAAAGAAAAACATGATCTGTTTAGTGGACTTCAGTGGCATTTCAGGACCTTAAGATCCTGATTATCCATCTCAAAACCAAGTGGTGTTTTATTTCTCCCTTATAATCCTCCAGATGTGGCTCAGTGTGCATCTTACACAGATTTTTTTATTCCTTAATTTAATTTTTTTTTAAAGAGTAAAGGCTAATGAATATTTGGGTTAAAATTCTTGGTGTGCACGGCTTGGATTTGGTGCTTCACCACTTATCTGCAGCCAAGAATATTTTTAAGAAGCTCTTGTAAGGCTTGCAGGAAATGTATGTGAGCTTTAAATGTCAGGTCTGGAGGGAGTTGAGAAATATTGCAATTGTTTTTGAGTTTGAACTTGTGTGATTCATGACGTGAATGGGGGTTTGTGCCTTTTCCTGCTCTTCCCAGGATCCTTTTGCAATTTCTCTGCAATGAAATTCTCCTCTTTGTATCATCCTGGTGTTGTTTTAAGGCAAAACCAAATCATCAAATGTGGGATTGTAACTGGGGAGCCAGAGAGGGAGCGAAGCAGAGAATAGGAGCAGAAAAGTTGATTTTCCCCAGGTTTTTCATGAGGAATTCGCTGTGAGAATTGGAGCAAAGCCAGTTCAGGATCCTCTGGATGCTCTTATGGCTGTAGGGAGAGCAGATATCAAAATCAATGGGAGAGCCCTTCAGCATCATCCAGTGCCATGATCATCATCATCATCATCATCCCAAACCCTGTCCCCAAGGACGCCTCTGGGACACTCCCAGGGACAACACGGCAACTCCACTGATGCCTTGTGAGGCTGCCCCAGAGCAGAGCTGGGCAGAGCTCCAGAATAAAGCAGGGATTTATTCACAGCATCTCCTCCATGGATGCACCTTGGGCAGCACCAGAGCCCAGCCAGGGCTGCACCCAGGATGAACCAAAATGGCCCCAAAATGCACGGCCGGGCACGGGCTCTGTCCCTGGGATCAGTTCTGCTCCATTTGCACCTTGCAGTTCATTGTCCCATTCCAGCTTTAGCCCTGCAGTCCCACCCTGCTTGTTTTTCTCTCTCCAGCCCACGGGGTTTGTGCTCCTGGGCTGAGATTTGGGTCATTTGTCCTTGGTGCCCAGCTGGAGCAGGAATTGTTTTGTCTCCCTGCTCTGTGCACAGAGCTCAGCATCCCTGAATGTGAACCCAGACCCACACACTAAAGCAGCACAGAACCCAAAAAAACATAAAATCTAAACTTGAGGCATCACCACCACCTCCCTGGGCAGCTTCCAGTGCCCTTTGGGGAGGAATAAAAACCCTTGGAACACCTTTAGAGGCGCAGCAGCGAGGTGTGAATCACCCATTACACAGCTCTGTTTGCTCTCATCAAATATCCATGATGCAAGAAGGGTCACAGCCGATATTTCCTTATCTTTGGGTTTGTTTGAAGACCAAACCACAGCCGTGTTGGGATAAAACAACTGAGGTTTGATAGCGCTGTTAAGTCCTCTCCCAGCTCACCACGAAAACCTCAGGGCTGATACACTCCTGCAGAGGAATTAAAACAATTCCTTGGCTCTCGCTGAGAGGGGAAAGGAGCTGCAAAGCCACGGCTGGAAGATTTTCCCAGGGGGATGAACTGCTTGGAAAAAAACCCAGCTGGAGTTTTCAAAAGTGTGCCCAAAGAAAATCAACATTTCAAGTGCCTGATTGCCTTGGGCACCTTGGAGAACCCAGACAAAAGGTGATATCATGGGTAGTTCTCCCAACATCACTACAGAGCCAAAGAAATGTCTTAAAGACAGGAGTTTTACAGCTTTTCCCCTGTAAGGATAATTTTTATTGTGCTTCTGACTGATTTATAGAGAACTGTATCAAGGGAATAAGACAGGGGGTGTGTGTTGAGACTTTGCTGCAAATTAACCTGGATATTAGATGAAATATATATAGAGAGCATGCTGCAGCACTGCTCTGGGATGCTGGTCCTTCCCAAATATTTGGAATATTCATGGGCTCATGGATTTGCAGGAGATGGTGCCTTGAGCCTCACACTGTCCAGCCTGGGCAGGGTTCAATGCCAGGTGAGGAGGGGTTATCCAGCCCAGGGAAGTGGTGGAATCACCATTCCTGGGTGTTAGGAAAATTCATCCACAAATAGCAGAGGTTTATGTCCAAAATGGAGACAGAGGAGTCCTTTGACTTTATTCCAATAAAGAATAAAGGCCATGGGGCATTCCCCTGAGGTCTCTCAGATTTTTGGAGGACACAGCCTCCTTTTTATCCCAATTTCCTGGCTGCATTTCCCTTCTCTCTTTCCCCATTGGCTGAGGTACTTGAGAGGTTCAGACTTCCCAAAACACCTGATACCAGAGATTCCCCTCTAATGTACAACAATCCCTTTAAATTTTTAATTCTTATGGAATTTAGGGGTTTCCCCATTGTCTCTTTCATCTTTCAATGTGCAATTTCATTTATCAGCAAACCTAAAGTTTATTTGTAAGGGTAAATCTCTTTTTCCATTCATCACTCAGTGGAATTCTTCCCATTGTTTCTTTTCTCTCCCAGTGCTGGTTTTATCTACCAGAAGACCCAGAGCTGGTTTGTAAAGACAAATCTGCCATTCCTCTCATGGGGGGATTTCAAGCCCTGCAGGTGTGGCACTTGGGGACATGGGTTAGTGGTGGCCTGGCAGTGCTGGGGAATGGTTGGCTTGATAGTTTTGGAGGGTTTTTCCAATGAAATCATTCCACGATTCCATTGCATTTCCATGGTACACATGCCTGGAGCTCTGTGTGAATCACAAACCAAGTGGTTTTTGCTTTTCATTCTGTCAGAGGTTTTAGTGTGAATCCTGGAGGATTTGGGCACTCTGGATGTTCACCTGGCATTGAACACTTCAGGGATAGTCCAGCTGGGCTGGATGGGGAATTGTGTGTGCAGCAGGAGCAGGGCAGGGATTGTCCCTCTGTGCTGGGAGACCTCCATGGCTGGGCCCAGTTCTGCTCCTGCAGGAGAGCCCTGGAGGGGCTGGAGCGTGTCCAGGGCAGGGAACGGAGCTGGGAAGGGGCTGCAGAATCCCTGAGGAGCTGGAAGGGGCTGCAGAATCCCTGAGGAGCTGGAAGGGGCTGCAGAATCCCTGAGGGAGCTGGAAGGGGCTGCAGAATCCCTGAGGAGCTGGAAGGGGCTGCAGAATCCCTGAGGGAGCTGGAAGGGGCTGCAGAATCCCTGAGGAGCTGGAAGGGGCTGCAGAATCCCTGAGGGGCTGGAAGGGGCTGCAGAATCCCTGAGGAGCTGGAAGGGGCTGCAGAATCCCTGAGGGGCTGGAAGGGGCTGCAGAATCCCTGAGGAGCTGGAAGGGGCTGAGGCTGGAGCAAAGGAGGCTCAGGGGCCCTCGTGGCTCTGCACAAGTCCCTGCCAGGAGGGCACAGCCGAGGGGGTCGGGCTTTTCTGCTGTGTCCCAAGGGAAAGGAGGAGAGGAAATGGCCTCAAATGGCACCAGGGCAGGCTCAGGTTGGAGATTGGCACAGAAAATTTCCCTGGCAGAGTGGTCAGGCCTTGGGCTGAGCTGCCCAGGGAGGTTTGGGGTCACTGAATTGTCCCAGAGCAGTCTGGATGTGGCCTTGGGGACAGGGATTGGGGTGATGCTGGTGGGGCTGGGGTGGCACTGGGTGATCCTGGAGGGCTCTTCCAACCCTGGTAACTTTGCAATTCTCCGTTTTTAACACCTGCCAGGGCTCAGTTGCCCTTTGCTGTCCTGTCTGTGAGAAGGTGCTGTGCTTTTCAGGCTGTCACTGGCAGCAGCTCTGACCTTGGGACTGTCAATGCTGAACCTCTTCAGCCTGAGCTGAACGAAATAAAAGCCCTGACCAACTCTGGAAGTAGCAGCAGCCACTCCTGTGGCCCACCCAGGGTTTCCAGCCTGCAGAGCAGCACGCTGAACATGTGTCAGGATGAGGAAAAGGCACTCTGAGGTTTCCATCTGTTTCCACTCCTCCTGCAGCAATGTGGGCACCACGCCTCCTGAGGGTTTGAAGACAACTGCAGGCCTCCACCCTGAAGAGTAAAAACCTCCTTGATGAGAAGATCTTTGATGACACGCGGAGGTTTTCTGTGTCCTCTGCTCTCAGCTCTGCACATGGAGCAGCTGCCACCTGTGGTGGTGTTCACAGGAGTCCCAGGATGAGGGGAGAGATGAGAATCTTGATTCCATGTTGCAGAAGGCTGATTTATTATTTTTTGATATATATTCTATTAATTATAACATATAATTATATATTATACGTATAAATTTACTATATAAAAGCTATATAAAATTATATAACTATAATTATATAATTATGAAATTATATAACTATAAATTTGCTATATAAAAACGATATAAAATTATATCTTAAAACTATAATAAATTATATCTTACAACTATAATAAAAGAAGAAAGGAGTTCATCAGAAGGCTGGCAATGAAAAGAATGGAGTGGAATGATAATAAAATCTTGTGACTGACCAGAGAGTCTGAGACAGCTGAACTGTGATTGGCCATTAATTAAAAACAACCACATGAGACCAATCAAAGATGCACCTGTAGCAGGATAATTATTGTTATAATTATTATAATTACAGGATAATTATCATTATTATAATTATCCTGCTACAGGATAATTATAACAATTATAGTATATAATAATTATTATATAACTATAATATAATATTATATAACTATAATATAATATCATAGTATATAATAATTATATTATATATTAATAATCAAAATATACCATATAATAATTATATAACAATTGTATGATATATATATAATTATATAAGTTATATAATAATGTATTACGCACAGCAGCAGATAATTATTGTTTACATTTTGTTCCTGAGGCCTCTCAGCTTCTCAGGAGAAAAATTCCTGGCGAAAGGATTTTTCAGACAATATCGTGGCTCCAGCCAGCCTGGCTGGGACATCCTCCTTGCCAGGGCAGCTGTGCAGAGCTCTGCATCCCACGGCTGAGGGGAACAGCAGCAGGAGGGGGCAGGGAACGGGGTCAGGACCACACTGCAGACCTGGTGTTGAGCTGACAGCAAGAGACCCATGAGGAGATTGCAAAGGGCCAGCAAAATCTGTGTTTGGGCAGCACGAGCTGACCTGGATTATGGAGGTGGATCTCTGACTCGCCGGGATGAGGATTAATTTGTGTTTAAAAGTGAGATTGTCCCGGGAGAATCACACAGAATTACAGACACATCAAGGTGGGAGAGCCCTTCAGGATCATCCAGCCCCACCAGCATCACCCCAATCCCTGTCCCCAAGGCCACATCCAGACTGCTCGGGGACAATTCAGTGACTCCAAACCTCCCTGGGCAGCTCAGCCCAAGGCCTGACCACTTTTCTGCCAGGAAAATTTTGTTTCTAATCTCTATTCTGAAGCTTTAGAAGATTAGCTGGTTACCTGTCACCTTTTAAATAAGGACCAGAAGCTCAAAGAAAACTTGAGCAGCACAGCAGCAGCTCTCACCTCAACCCCAGCACTGATTTACCCCAGGATCTGCTCCAGCCAACTTTTTATCCTGTTTTATATCCCAGCAGGTACAGAGAATTGGGCTGACAAAGGAGGGAAGGTGTGTTTCTTTTGGAAGTGCTCTGGTAAATACCACGACTAACATGACAATAAAAAAGGAGTGCACTGCCCCTCTGAGGGAATAGAAACAAAATATGGGTAGGAACTCCTGACAGGAGGGGCAGTGAGGGGGGTCGGGCTCTGCTGCCCTGTCCCAAAGGAAAGGAGGAGAGGAAATGGCCTCAGATGGCACCAGGGCAGGCTCAGGTTGGAGACTGGCACAGAAAATTTCCCTGGCAGAGTGGTCAGGCCTTGGGCTGAGCTGCCCAGGGAGGTTTGGAGTCACTGAATTGTCCCAGAGCAGTCTGGATGTGGCCCTGGGGACAGGGATTGGGGTGGCGCTGGTGGGGCTGGGGTGGCACTGGGTGATCCTGGAGGGCTCTTCCCATATTGATGATTCCAGAATTCTGTGATTCCCTGTTCCACAATTGCTGCTGTGGCTTTCAAACCACATTTCCAGAGTTCAAAGGCTGGGAGTCTCCTTTCCACACTCCCTTTCCTTTTCCCTGAGCTTCAGGCAGAGGGAGAAAGCAGCCAGGCCCATTCCCATTCCCACACTTGGGAAGGAGCTGTGGCTGTTGGGCAACAAAAGCTGGAAACACAAAAGATAGGGAGGGCTCCCAGCCCGCTTGGTAAACCCAGCACAGGTGGTGGAAATCAAACCTGAGCAAACATCCCCACTCAGGGCTGAGCATTTCATTGTAGGAACATTTGCTGTAGGTGGTTCACACATCTCCTGGCGTTTGCTTGGCAAACAACCCGCTCTGGAACAAAAGGAAAAGGCTCAACAGGAATGATTGTGCATTAATTAACCTCGTAGATAATGTTATCAGCATTACTTTTTCTGCCATTATGAACCTTTATGCCTTTCTCAGTTTTAATCTCAACGTTGACACTGCTTCAGAAATTCCAGGGTTTGAAGGTGGGGTTTTCTCAGCCTGGAGGTTTTGGAGACTCTTCAGCAGCTTCCCTTTGTCCCCAAGGCTGCATTTTGCAAAGGAGGAAGAGTTTATTTGGTCAGGTTGATGCCTCAGGTTTTGGCTTTTCTATGTTTCACATTCTGTGCTGCTTTAGTGTGTGGCTCTGGGTTCACATTCAGGGATGGTGAGCTCTGTGCACAGAGCAGGGAGACAAAACAATTCCTGCTCCAGCTGGGCACCAAGGACAAATGCCCCAAATCTCAGCCCAGGAGCACAAACCCCGTGGGCTGGAGAGAGAAAAACAAGCAGGGTGGGACTGCAGGGCTAAAGCTGGAATGGGACAATGAACTGCAAGGTGCAAATGGAGCAGAACTGATCCCAGGGACAGAGCCCGTGCCCGGCCGTGCATTTTGGGGCCATTTTGGTTCATCCTGGGTGCAGCCCTGGCTGGGCTCTGGTGCTGCCCAAGGTGCATCCATGGAGGAGATGCTGTGAATAAATCCCTGCTTTATTCTGGAGCTCTGCCCAGCCTCTGCTCTGGGTCAGCCTGCACAAGGCATCAAGGCAGCAAACTGAGCATCCCTGATTTTTCTTCATGGGTTTTGTGCCGCCTTTTAGTATTTGTATGTCTCAGTTTTCCTTTGGAAAACTGGAAAACTCCATTCTGAGGACTGTAGAATTGCCCATAGAGAAATAAATGCATTGCAGATGGATATTTCTTTCTCTAAGTAGGTTTGATTCAAGGAAGGAATACAAATTTTGCAAGATCCCACCAGCACCACCCAAATCCCTGTCTCCAAGGGCACATCCAGATTCCTCTGGGACAATTCCGGTGACTCCAAACCTCCCTGGGCAGCTCAGCCCAAGGCTTGGCCACTCTGCCAGGGATTTTTTTCTTATTTTATCTAATTTAATCTTATCTGAACTCCCTTGATGCTGTGGCCTCTTTAGGAAAAAGAAGATGGTTTGAAATATGCCATTATTTTAGTAAAGGTACAGCAGATGTTTCAGAACATTTTAAAATCATAAGCATCTTTTACTACCCTTGGAGGTGCTGCATTTTTGGACCTGCCTGAGGTGACAAGGTCCCCTCTAGGATCAAAACTCCAAGTCCTCCCTCCCTCTTTGCCTCCCATATCACAGAGAAGGAGCTATCCATGCTTTGGGTGCCTCCTGCTCTGACTTGTGCCACACAGTGATCCCCAAACCCACAGGATCCCACAAAATGATGCTCTGCCTTTCCGAGAACTTTGCTATCCATCAGCCAAACATCCCAATCTCCTGCTCAGAGAGGTGAAAAGCAAGAAGGTTTCAATAGGAGAAACAGAGCTCCCCTGGGGATAATTCCAAGGGAATTATCAAGGGAAATACAGGGTGGAGAGCAGGGAAAAGGTTTTTGCAGCCAGGGTGAGAAAGTTCTGGAATGGCTGCCCGGGGAGGGGGTGGAGTCCCCATGCCTGGGTGTGTTTAACAAAGCCTGGATGTGGCACTGGGGGCCAGGGTTCAGTTGGGGCTGGGCTGGACTCGATGGTCTTGGAGGTCTCTTCCAACCCAGGGATTCTGGGAATTCTTTGGATAATTCCTTGGGCAATGGAACCGTATGCCCAGGGAGGTGCTGGAGTCACCATCCCTGGATGTGTCTAAAGGAAGCCTGGATGTGGCACTGGGTTTAGTTGATCTGGATGTGACACTGGGTTTAGTTGATCTGGATGTGACACTGGGTTTAGTTGACGAGGAGGTGTTAGGCTGGCTCATAGGCTGGACTTGATGACCTCAGAAGTTTTTTCCAATCTGTTTCATTCTGGGGTTCTGTGAATTCCACCTCTGCTGGCTGAGGCACTGCTGGAGCCAGAGCTGGGAGATGCCCTCACACCCTTTTATAGACGGAGAAAAACTCAGGCTTCTCAAGGCTCTTCCCCAAAGCACTTGGGCCCTCAGGCTCTGCTCCTCTCACTGGTTGATGTTTTCAGGTTTGAGCTTTCTCCTGACAACACATTCAGAGGAGCAAAGGTGGAGGTCCAAGCACAGTGGATATCTTTTTGGAGGCAGCTTCTGCTTCCCTCCAGGGCTTGGTGCTCTGGGATCAGTGAAAACTCAATGTGACACTGTGACAGTGCTGGTGGCACTGCCAGTCCTTGGTGTGCAGCACGAGTGGGGAACACGAGCGCCTCAACAAATCAGTCTGGCAGCAGCAACAGCCCCAAGAACAAGAACATCCACAGGGTTCCAGGAAGGTGTTCACCATCCCTGAACTCCTTAGTGGAAAAAAAATCCTTTTCTTTGGAAGACTTTGCTGCCACATCAGCTTTTCCTAGAAATTATATCTTAAGAGTCATGAAGGGAATTTTTTGGTGGAAATAATTATCTGACCTCACTGTTATGTCTAGAGATAACAAAAGATAAGAGAAAAGGAGGGGGGAAGAGAGCAAAGGAGGCTCGGGGGCCCTCGTGGCTCTGCACAAGTCACAGCCGGGGGGGTCGGGCTCTGCTGCCAGGGAACAGGGACAGGAGCAGAGGGAGCGGCCTCAGGCTGGGCCAGGGCAGGCTCAGCTGGGACAGCAGCAGCAATTTGCCCATGGAAAGGGAGCTCAGGCCTTGGCAGGGGCTGCCCAGGGAGCTTTGCAGTGCCCATCCCTGCAGGTGTGCCCTGGAGGTGGCACTGAGTGCTCTGGGCTGGGCACAAGGTGGGCACAGCTGGCACTCCATGGGCTGGCAGGGCTTTTCCAAGCTCAATGCAAATTATTTTTTGTGAATTCTTGGAATTCTGTGAACTTTCTTTCCCTGATGCTTTTACTCCGATCCCCTGTGTGGAGAGGGCCGGGTTTGCCACAATCATCCCAAAGACATCACAGCAAACCCCGAGCCAGGAATTCCTCCAGCCCTGGGACTCAACCCTGCAGATCCTACAGGTCCTTTCTCCCTAACCCCACCCCAAACCCCCTTCCTGCAGCAGAGGTGGGGTTTGTGCCCTGCATTGTTCCCTCTTTTTGCCCTATTTGCCCAGCTGGTGTCAGCTCCCGGCTCTGTTTGGATTGCTCCGCAGCAAGGTTTGCCTGAAAGGTTTGCATATTCCAAGAAACCACAATGATTAAGTAGACATGAAAGAAAGCATTATGATGAATAATCAGGGCATAATCAATGATCCCTTTTTGCATTATAAATGATGACGCTTGTACTCCACAGCTTTTAGGCAGAGCGTGGGTGTGACAGCTTGAAAAACAGTGTCGAGCCTGACATGAGACCTGTCAGCTCTTAAATGAGGTAATTAATGACCTGCTAAGCATGCAGATTTTAAATGTCAGGGGTTTTTTTCCCCTTTGGAAATATCTCGGGAGTAAAAAATTATTTGCAATTTATCATTCCAGGAGGAAAAACTCAGAGCGAGGACGCACGAGCACGGTGAGAAATAACAGAGTTATGGCAAAAATGCTTTGTGCTTTTAATAGAAAAATAAAAATCAAACCTCCCTCCGAGATTCCTCTCGCTCCACATCCTCTTCACATCACTTTGGAGGCTGACAACTTTATTTTTGTATACATGGACTCGCTGGATTTTAGGATCTTGTCCTCCAGGCCAGGACCAGCTGCTTAAAACTGAGGCTCAGAAGAAAAGCAGGAATTAATTTATTCTGCCAGATGTCAGCTGCTACTCCTGCAATATCTGAATTCGTGTAACCCCTTCTCCCAGGGCTTTTGGTATGAAAAAAAAGGGCAGGTTTTAGTTTTAAAGGAAGTTTTAGAGGCATAAGTTTTCAGGTGTTTGCCAACTGAGACACTGAGCTGGGCCTCACTCCCCATTGCAGATCTGAGATGTTTTTAACTTTTTACTTTTTGGATACAAGATGAAAATGGGTGAATTTGTTCTCCACAAAAGACTTGTTGATATCTTTTTTTTTTTACTTCATGGATTAAACCCAATCCATCCTGTGATTTTATGATTTTTATGACGTCGTGTCTCAATGAGCAGCTGAAACTCTGACCCTGCACACCCCAAAAAAAAGAAAGACAAAAATAAACAACAACTGAACTGTGACAGCTCTTGGAAATCTGTACATTTAGGCTTCAGATGGCTGAAATAAACACCTGGAATATCTCCAAGTGAGGGTTAATGTGTCACTGGCAGAGTGCACAAAGGCTCCCTGCATTGTGTCCCTCAAGCAGCCCTGAGCTGGTGCTTGGTACAGTAAATCTCACCTTTGGGATGGGTTTGGGGCCTGAACGCTGGGAACAAACAGGGCACAGAAAAGGAACACCTCGATCTCCCTAAGGACAGCCAGGACAGAGCCAGAAGCTCAGGAGATTAGAACTGAACAAAGGCTGGGTCCTAAGTGCTGTCCCGAGGTTTTGTTTACCCGTGCTCACATGATGAAATCTCATTTTAATGCCTTAAGAAATGAAAGGGAAGGAAAAATGTCTGAGGTGGTGTTTGGAGCACTCTGTGCCGAGAGTCCTGGTCACTGAAAACCGACTTTAATCCTGGTTTAAAAATCAAAACGTTCAGTTTTGTTTACATGTCAGTCTTGTGTTGCTCATTTAACCAGCAATAGTAGCCTTGCCAGCTCATTATAATCTGATTTTCATAAGGGTTGACACCCACTTCTTGCAAGGCTCCAGGGATATTTTCTCCTCAGGGAAGAAGAAAGGATGGGAATGTGCTTCTTTCATCTTTTCCCATGAGTTCTGTCTGGGAGGCAGAGCTGTCCTGCTCCATCAGGACAGTGAGATTCCTCCAGCCCAAAGCTTTTATCACCAGCATGGAGTCACTTCATTGGTTTGAGTCATAGAGCACAAAAAAGCCCCAGCAGTAAAATAAATCACAAAAACTACAAAAGTAGAGGTGTCCCAGAAGAGATTTGACTAGATAAAATGATTTCAGGGCAGTTGTGTTGGCTGCTAATTGTGGAAATGGAATAATCAGGGATTTTCAGCTGTGCCAATGCATGATATTAATTCACTGTGAATTCCTGTCAGCTGCAGACACTTCCAAAGCTCCACCGAGGTGAGTAAGAGCATTCCCACTTCCTACTGCATCCAAACCTGGATCCCAGTGCAGAGAGCCCAGAGGAGGCTCCAGGATGGGCAGAGGGATGGAGCAGCTCTGCTGGCAGGAAAGGCTGGCACAGCTGGCATTGTTCACCTGCACAGGAGAAGCTTTGGGCTGAGCTCAGGGTGGCCTTGCAGGGCCTGGAGGAGCCCCAGGAAAGCTGGAGAGAGACAATTGACAGGGGAGGCAAGGACAGCACACAGGGAATGGCTTCACACTGAATATTTTGCAGGTTCAGATCAGATATTAGGAAGAAATTGTTCCCTGGCAGGGTGGGCAGGGCTGGGATGGAATTCCATCCCTGCATCCCTGGCAGTGCCCAAGGCTGTTGGAACCACCGTCACTGAGAATTTTGGGCTTTCTGTGCTGCCAGGCACTGACCCCCAGAGAACACTGCACTGACCTGAGGGCCTGGAGAAGCTTCCAAAATTCAATAATAAAACTGAGATTAAAGGTGTGGAGTTTGAATAGAAGTGTGTGATATCACAGGGTGGGAAACTCAGAGCTGAAGGGTTTAGAATACAGGAATAGATAGAAAGCAAGATGGAGGTTTTGGGGTGGAGGCTGCTCCTTCTTCTTCCCCTTCTTCTCCATGGGTTTGGGTGGTTTTGTGTCATTGGATAAAAAAGTCCCCATTGTGGGCATGGGTGGTTGGGTATTGGGTTAAAAGTGAAAATAATTGAGGTGTCATTTCTTAATTGGACAGTTTATCCTTCAAAGGCCTTGTAGAGAGAGACAGGGCTCCATTTTTAGTTTGTTGGAGTGAAGTGCTGCAGAACTCAGGGTTTGTGAGACTGTGACAGAGATAAGAACTGATAAACATCTGAGCCCCAACAAGAAATACCCTCTCACACATTTAATCCCAACACTGGCAGAAAAGAAGCAAAAAAATCGACACAAGGCCCTTAAAAACTTTTGCCCTTTGTCCTGTCTGTCTCTGTCCCTATAAAAGCCCCACTCGCTCATTTTTACAGCAAGCTTGCAGTGAGGACTCCCTGAAACTTCCTTTTCTTCCCCAGGTCCTTCCAAGCTGAATTATTTGACATTTCTTTCCCCCCCATCAGCAGCAACCCAGGAGATCATCATTAACAGCATAATTAGCTATCAAATGTGGCAGCATCACCAGACAAATCCTTATCCCATTCCAGGCTAAAGGGACTCAGCCCAGCCAAAGTTGTGTCATTCAAAAGTGGCTGAGCTTCGTGGAAGAACCAGGGACTTTGGCACAGTGGGTTCCTCCTGCTTTCTGGTGAGGAAAAAATGAAATTAAATATTTTTTACGTTGCAAATTTTGTTGATGACACATTGAGCTGTGAGCACTGCGGTGGAAAAATCATGGACTGAGGCTCTGCTGAGCTCATTTAGAGCCTGGCAGGCCCCAGGGACAGCACCAAGGGTGACTCCCTGACCACCTAAATCAGCTCTACCTATTTATTACAACACCTAATGCAATAGAAAATTGATTTAAATTATGAAATAATGAAAAGAAAATAATGCTCTGGAGCATCTCCCAGAAGTGGGTGAGAACCCCTGTTGTCCCCTTTTCAGCCTCAAGCATTTGGGCAGAAGTTTGAGCACCACCAGGTGTTTCCAGTTTGAACCAGAGGCTTGGATCAATGTCTGATGTCTTTGGATAAAACGGGAGAAGCATCTTTGCAACAGATTCCAGGCTTTTCTGACAGTGCTGGCATTAAAAATTCACTGTCTCAGCTTTTTCTCTGCCTCACCCTGCCACAGCTTCTGTTTGGTGCTTCCTTGCTGCTTTCTTTGTTGGCTTTTCTGATTTTCTCTGCTATAATTCCTAATAAAACAGCAGAAGCAAAGCCAGATCTGTTGATCAGTAGCCCAAGTTCTCTTTTTTCCCCCATATTGAAACCAAATGCTTTCAAACCAGATGGTTTCTCCTCAGGATTAGCTCTGTGCTGATGCTTTGATCAACAGTGGGGGCTTCATTTTTTAGTCACCTGGTTCCCTAAAAATGTTTAATTTCTTCTTTACACACATCTGGTAAAACCTGGGCATTAATTCCACTTATCACAGAATGAATCTCTAACACCATTTGCTGGCATGTCAGGGATTTGAATCAGAGAACATTTCCTCCTGCACTTGTTGCTGTTCCTGAGGTACAAATTGTCTGGGAGCCATTTCCCAGCCAGGTTTCCTCCACACAAATCCTGATTCTGCTCAGGCAGAGATCCCAGGCCTGGGGCTTGTGCTGCTGTCAAAGCCAGAATCATAAAATCATGGCAAAGTTTAGCTTGGAAAGGACAATAAAGATCATCCAGTGCCATGGCAGGGACACCTCCCACTGTCCCCAGTGTCCAGCCTGGCCTTGGGCACTGCCAGGGATCCAGGGGTGGAATTCCATGCCAGCCCTGCCCACCCTGCCAGGGAACAATTCCTCATGGCCAGGATCCCACCCAGCCCTGCCCTCTGGCACTGGCAGCCATTCCCTGTGTGCTGTCCCTGCAGGCCTTGTCCCCAGTCCCTCTGCAGCTCTGCTGGAGCCCCTGCAGGCCCTGCCAGGGGCTCGGAGCTCTCCCTGCAGCTTCTCCTCTCCAGGGGAGCACCCCCAGCTCTCCCAGCCCTGGGATCCATTGATGGCCTCCTCTGGACCTGTTCCAAGAGCTGCACAACTTCCTCGTGTCGAAGACCCCAGATCTGAATTTTGTGTGTGAATTTTCCCCTCAGCACTGAGGTGGAAATCCTGGCGCCAAATCGCCTGGCTGGTCCCAGTTTGGGCCACTCCCTGAAGAGCTATACTCGATGATCCTCACGGGTCCTGGGATAATTCACTTGTGGGGAATTGTAGAAGGAATTTGAGATGGGACCTCTGAATTGGTTTTGATGATACAGTTTATTTTTCTTATTTTCTACACAGGCAGGAAGGGTGAGTTCAGCTCACACCTTCACTGCATGGTTCAGAAGGGCCCAAGATCCTCAGTTACAAGACTTTTTATGGATATATTGACCAATAAAACACTGCTAATAAGGATATTTATGTTTTTGACCCAATATTTCAATATTTCACCTCATGGACCCATGTACAGTGTGAGCTTTCTTAGCCAATCATGTTCTGACACACAAACCTACAGTGCTGCATTCTGAACTCCTTGTTTACCTCTGGAACTGCTTTTATTTCTATATCTTAAACTCTAAAACTCTGAACTTCCCTTTCCTCAGCTTAACCTGTCTCTGCTTTAAACCCCAAATCCACATTGTCCCTTCCAGCCCCTCAGTTTGGGAGCCTTTCCCAAGGCCTCAGATCAAATCCTGGGTTTCATTCTGAGCTTTGTCTTCCAGGCCCAAAGTTCTGAGACTTCCCTGCATTTCACATTCCACCAGATCCCTTCCAGCTCCTCATAATCTGAGATTCTGTGCCTCAGTTTACCAAAATAATTCAATTTTTCATCCTCTGGAAGAAGCAGCATCCCCAGTGTGGCAAAAAACACAAGGCTGCTGAGGACGACAGCAGAATCTATTTTTTTCCTGTCTTTTAAGGCAGCCAAATCATTGTCTAATCCTTACCTGAGGGCTAAAAGCCTCTCAGGAGAACAAACACGTGTAAAATCAAACAGGGAAGGGCTGTGCTGCAGAAACTCCTCCGAGGGTGCTCTCAGATGAGCAAATGTGACACAAGTGTGTGCAGCAATAACAATATCCTCAATCAAAGGCATCAGCTGCACTCATGTGTGCTAAACCTGACTTCTGAAGGCTTTCAAAGGACCAAAACTGGCACATGTGGACACAAAACGGCTCTTGCAAGGGTGGGGGATCCTCACATTGTCAGGACAGCATCTGGCTGGGAAAATTTGAGATGTTTCACCTTCCTGCCCTCAAAAATCACAATAATTAACTCCTTTTTTTTTCTTTTCTCAGTGGAGGATTATGCCTTTTTGTGGCGGATATATTATTTAAAGAGGTGGATTAACAGAGAGGTTTATAATAATAGATGTGTAGATCAGATATTTCTTTTACCTGAATTATTAATTTTGTTTTCCCTGAGTCTACATTTTTATAGTTCAGCAGCTCAGGGGAATCTTTCCACTCTCCCAAAATTAGAGCTTTTCTCTTCTGGCAGATAGATCAGCCTTTGGATTTGAGTGATTTTCAGGCAAAACCAAATCATATCAGAAATGCCTCAAAACAGCTCCTTTCCCATGTTTAGGAATTTCTGGAGACTGGGGGAACCTGGATCCCCAAAACGTCATTCATTTAAATTAATTTCTTTAAATAATCAGATGAATTTTCACGGGGGCTTTCACTCACCCAGAATTAAAGAGATGAATAATGATTCAATGAAGTTGTTCCATGGGGCTGGGAGGGAAAATTACCCATAAAACAGGAAATAATGGGATTAAACGTTCACCTGTTGGGACTCCTGGAGCATCATTTGGGGAAATCAGGGAGGATGATTGGCATGGAACCCTTGATGGATGGAGGGATTTGGGAGCAGGATGGGCAGAGGGATGGAGCAGCTCTGCTGGCAGGAAAGGCTGGCACAGGTGGCATTGTTCACCTGCACAGGAGAAGCTTTGGGCTGAGCTCAGGGTGGCCTTGCAGGGCCTGGAGGAGCCCCAGGAAAGCTGGAGAGAGACAATTGCCAGGGGATGCAGGGACAGCACACAGGGAATGGCCTCAAACTGAACATTTTGCAGGTTCAGATTAGGAACCTGCAAATTAGGAATAAATTCCCACCTGGGAAGGTGGGGAGAGGCTGAAATAAAATTCCCAGAGCAGCTGGGGCTGCCCCTGGATCCCTGGCAGTGCCCAAGGCCAGGCTGGGCACTGGGGACAGTGGGAGTTGTCCCTGCCATGGAAGGGATGGAATGGGATGAGTTTTAAGTTGCCTCCCAACCCAAATCCAGATTTTGTCAATCCTTTTCTCTGGTTCCCTCTGCCTTCCCCCTGTGGTTTGAGTTCCATCCCCTCAGGACTCACTCCCTGTGTCCAGGTTCCTTCCAGAGCCATCCCTGGAAGGGGATCCCTGTGCAAACCCGGCTGATTCAGAGAATCACAGAACCATAAGTTGGGAAAGACGCCTCAAATCACTGACCATGAATAAAATTGCCAGTCCCAGCACCAAAACTTTCCCCTAACCCCCAAATGCACCAATTCCTGCAGAATTCCTCCCAGAGCTCCAAGTTCTGCACATGGGGTGGGACCCAAGAAGGAGAACTCTGCTTCCAACTTCCCTCCAGTCATGGCTGGGATGAGTTTTTCCAAGATTAGTGGGGGTGGATCACATTCCAAATTAGCCCCCAGGGGTTTAGATCTGGAATTGCTGATGTCCACAGCCACCAATTTCCCACTTTGGTCTCATTGCCTGTAATTTGTTTACTCATGGAATCGTGAATTTTGTCCCGTGGGTCAATGATAGAAATCATCTGGGGAGCAGCTGGAGCGTGGAAGTGGTTAAAAAAAGCAGCTGGAAATGATCTGCCTCTGATGGCTTTTTCCATAAAATAAAAGCAATATTTAAATGTGAAAAAAAGAAGGAAAAATTAATTCTGCTGAAGTAGAACTTCATGCAGTCAGGTAGGGTAGACACCAATTGTTAAATAAAATTATTAATTGAAATATCTAATTTCCTGGATTTTAATAGGTTTTAGACTAATTTCTGAACCCTAAAATAAAGACACAGATAATTCTCACTCTGTACCATGGAGATCTCAATGATTTTACACCTGCTTAAAAGCAGGGTGTGAAATGCAAATTTTTTATTAACACAGCAACAATTTCCAAGAATTTCACGTTCCTTTTTTGATTATTTTTGTTGTGTGAGATCTGGGAAACTTTTTTTTTTTTATTATTTTTGTTTTTAGGGAGAGAGATTTTCCATCTAGTGGATTTTTTGTAGGAAGTGGTTAATTTTAGGCTGGAACAAAACCTTGATGAAACAAGGGAATAAAATCCAGGTTTTTATCTCATCTTCAGCCTTAAATGCGTGTATAGGAGGTCATTCCCAAATTTTTCCTGCCTTATCCTGCTGTGGTCACTAGATGATGCTGCGTGTCTGTGTTAGCAGTGCCTTTGAGGATTTTATAGGTGTAAGAAAAGAACATTTCTCTCCATAACCACACAAAGAGAGATTTGCCCAATTTATTATTTTCATGAATAAACCAGCCCCCACTTCATTTCAGGATAAACCCTTCCCTATTCATGGACTCCACAGAGCAAAGCAGGTTTTTCTCTTCCCTCAGACTTGATTTTTATTTTTTTTTTAGCACTTTAGATATTTAGGAAAATCCCATTTTCCCTGTAAAAAACAAGGATTTAGGCACAACCTTGCCCTGGTTCTGCAGTGGGACCAAGGGAATTTCCCCCTTTCCCCCAGGCTCTTGGAGAGTCAAATTTTCCTCCTGGGATTCCTCCTCAGTGGCTTCCCAAAAAACCATGTTTAATATTCCCAGGATGGGAACAGTTGGATAAAAGCAGATAAAATTAATTAATTATATTAATTAATCAATATTAAAAATTACACATTGCATATAAAAATATACTATTATTATTATAAAATACATTTTTATATAGTCTGTATTATATGTGATAATATACACTAAACATTATATAATTTAATATATAGTTTAATTAATATAATATAATATAATATAATATAATATAATATAATATAATATAATATAATATAATATAATATAATATAATATAATATAATATAATATAATATAATTAAATACATAATAATTAAATATACTGAGCAGTCTCTTTAAGTCCTGATTGCTGCTGTTAAAAAAAAGGGGGGATTTTATAGGAATGTTGTGGGGTTTGGGAGAATTTAGGGATAATGAGGGATTAAAAAAGTCAGCTTTCATCTGACTGTTCCTTAGGGAAAGCAAAAAGATGATCACCTTTCCCTGACCAGACACCTGCAGGGATAAAATTCAGTTATTCCCAGAAAAAATCCTTTAATTTCAGTCAAAGCTCAGGATCTCAGTCAATGTTTGAGCAAAGCTCAGCCTCCTGTTTGGTAACTCCCCTAATACTGAATTTGCAGGTGACAAACAGCTTGGATTTAACTCCTGGACGTGCCTTTTTCTTGGAATATTTCCCATATCCTCACTGGGTAGATGTGTGACACACCTTGGAATCTGTGGAGGGTTTCAGTGGATAATAATTAATCAACAGCACTGTGCAAAAGAGAATTTAATTTCACCTTAAATGTTGAACTCTCAGCCTTAAATTTAATTTCAATATGGAGAAGAAGACAAAAAAAATTCAGGAAAAATTTAGAACAATTTTTAAAAATTAGTCAGTGCAGATTAGAGAATTTATGGAAGTAATTTTGGATTACAGGAGCAAAGTTTGAATGCCCACATCCTTTGCTTAAATGTTGTTGAATGCTTTGGGTCAAAGCCAGGGATATTTTACATCATGTGAATATTCACTGGGGGTGAAAATCCTCCTGGAAATCTTTGGTGGCCTCCAGGTTCAGCAATGGATTCTTTGCTTCTTTCCTGCTAAGGTTGGGATTAAATATGTGAGAGGGTATTTCTTGTTGGGACTCAGATGTTTATCAGTCCTTTTCTCTGTCACAGTCTCACAAACCCTGAGCTCTGCAGTATTTTACTCTAACAAGGTAAAAAAAATGGTGATGCATTTCTCTCTACAAGGCCTTTGAAGGATAAACTGTCCAATTAAGAAATGACACCTCAATTATTTTCACTTTTAACCCAATACCCAACCACCCGTGCCTGCAATGGGGACTTTTTTGTCCAATGACACAAAACCACCCAAACCCATGGAGAAGGAGGGGGAGGAGAAGGAGGAGAAGGAGAAGGAGAAGGAGAAGGAGAAGGAGAAGGAGAAGGAGAAGGAGAAGGAGAAGGAGAAGGAGAAGGAGAAGGAGAAGGAGGAGAAGGAGATGAAGGAGATGAAGCAGATGAAGAAGGAGCAGCCTCCACCGCAAAACCTCCATCTTGCTTTCTATCTATTCCTGTATTCTAAACCCTTCAACTCTGAGTTTCCCACCCTGTGATATCACGCACTTCTTTTCAAACTCCACCCCCACAATCCCAGCTCTGTCATTCCATTCTGGAAGCTTCTCCAGGCCCTCAGGTCAATGCAGTGTTCTCTGGGGGTCAGTGCCTGCCAGCACAGAAAGTCTGGAATTCTCAGCACCCAGGGTTCCAACAGTTCAGGCCTTAATTTAAGGCAGCAGCTCAGGATTGATCCCATTCCAGGAGAGGTGAGTGGGATTGGGAGGATGAACCCCCCTGGGACCTGCCTGTCCTTATTGATTACAGAGGAATCCCAAATGGCTGCCTCACGTCCGACTTCTGGAGGGCTGGAATTGAGGTTTTCTCTTCTTTCCTGCGCTAGAAATGTGTTTATTTAAATCACTCTGAAAAGCAAAAAGCTCTGAAACCACATTCTTTTATGTTTTTTCTAAAGATCTGTGATTTACAGAAGTGCTAAAAACCAGATGAGAAAATTTCAATATCATGAACCTGATAATTGCAGCATCCATAGGTGAGCCCAGCATCCCAAACCCAATATTCCTTTCCAACACTTGATAATTCCCACTCACCTTGCTCCCCTTTTCCAATGGGACTGTAAACAAATCACCTTTGCATCTCTGCTGGGAATCTCAGGCTGTCTCTAGTAATTTGGTCTGAGGCCCTATTCAGCAAAAGACACCTTAAAAATGCATTTTTCCCCCAGGTTTTAATCTGGAAGCAAATGTTCCATTGCTGGGAGCAAGGAAAAACAATGTGGATGGGTATTGTGGGCACCTGTGGCTTTCTGGTCTTTATTTAAGAGGTAACAGGTGACCAGATAAATCCTCTAATTAGGTTCAGATTAGAGATTAAAAGTCATTTTTCCCTGCAAGGGTGGTCACAGCTTGGGCTGAGCTGCCCAGGGAGATTTGGAGTCTGGGAGTGTTCAGGAGGAATCTGGACGTGGCCCTTGGGGACAGGGTTTGGGGTGGTGCTGGCGGCACTGCATGACCCCAAACGTCTTTTCCAACCTTTCCTTCAAGAGTTTTCTTCTCAAAATTCTTGACCATCCCATTTTCCCTCGACTCTTTTCAGCACTGACCTTTGCAAAGCCTCTTCCTGCAGCCAGTGCTGTGTCCATGCTGCTGGCTCTACCCTTTTCTCCTGGTTAGAAACCCACAGAAGGGGAAGGAAAAAAAAAGAAGAAAACTCCAATATCTAACTAAATTTTGCACCTAGGGAGGGAAGCCCACGGATTGAAACGTGTTAAGCCCTCACACAGTTAACAACATGTCACTTGGTGAGAGAATTTTCATAATTAATGAACTGGTTCAATTTGCTCTGCCGCTTGACTTTGATTAATACATTTTTGAGTGTTCCCACTGGGACTCTGTCCAGTTTGTTTAGTAAGCTCTTATGTCTATATCCAGTTCATGTGGATGGATCAAAGTGTTGGCACCAAATGCTGGCAACGTTTGGGCTTTGGTGCAGCCATTCTGACTCCACTTAAAAAGGAGATAGCAATATATCTTAAACACAGCTCTTTGTGACTCATTTCTAGGGGAAATAAAATAAAAAAGGGAGGAAAGAAATTTCACACTGCATTGTGTGGAAATGCTGTGATTTAAAAGTTCATCTCACGCAAGCTTGGCCAATTAAAGGGATATTTATCAAGGCAGACAGTAATTGTGCAGAGCCAAACTGGCAATTTGGTCAATATGAAGCACTGAGCTGCAAAACTTCCATAATTAACAAATTAGTGAACATTACCCTTCGTTACCCAGCTGCTGGGAGGGTGTTGCACATTTACCTCACTCCTGGTGCTCAGTCACCTCCTCAGAGTCTCTGCACAGCCCAAGGATGTGCACCAGGCTTTAAAAAGGGGTCAAATTCTGTTTTATGGGCAGCCTCACGGGACCTGGGAATGAGGGACTCTTGCTTCTAAACAGGATGGTCCAAAGAAAGAGAAACAGCTCACAAAATTCTGGAATAATTGAGGTTGGCAAAGCCCTGCCAGCCCATGCAGTGCCAGCTGTGCCCCATGGGCACCTTGTGCCCAGCCCAGAGCACTCAGTGCCACCTCCAGGGCACACCTGCAGGGATGGGCACTGCAAAGCTCCCTGGGCAGCCCCTTCTGACGTTCCAGCTCATGGTTTCAGGGCAAAAATTGCAGGTGTGAAAGTTTATTTTTGGAGGAGCTGCAAAGGTTCACTGGGATGTTATCACTTCCTTTGGTTTTCATCTTCAGGGAGGTTGCTGAACATCATTGGCCTCCAAAATGTCACAGGGCAAATTCTATTCTTGGTGTAGATGTCTAAAGGTTGGATTGGAATTGAGTATAGGAGGGAAAAGGGAGGAATTCAGAAGGCATTTCTCCAAGGACAAGGTTGTTAAATATTGGAAAGAGCTGCCCAGGGAGCTTTGCAGTGCCCATCCCTGCAGGCGTCCCCTGGAGGTGGCACTGAGTGCTCTGGGCTGGGCACAAGGTGCCCACGGGGCACAGCTGGCACTGCATGGGCTGGCACGGCTGTGCCAGCCTCAACCTTTTCCAGAATTCTGAGAGCTTCTTCTCCTTCCTTGGACCATCCTGTTTGGAAACAAGGGCCCCTCATTCCCAGGTCCCGTGAGGCTGCCCAGAGGTGTCCATAAAACAGAATTTGATCCCTTTTTAAAGCCTGGTGCACCTCCTTGAGCTGTGCAGAGAATCTGAGGAGGTGACTGAGCACCAGGAGTGAGGTGAATGTGCTCTGGACAAGGTGGGCATGACACACAGCTGGGACTCCATGGGCTGGGAGGGCTTTTCCAGCCTCAGGAACTCTGGAATTCTCTTTTACCATCCCAGTCAGGGCCATCCAAGCCTTACTTTGAGGCTGCCATGCAGTGCTGAGGTGCTTCTCTGGCTGTTTCCTGGCTGGAATCTCATCCCCAGAGAGCTGGAGGCACGAAGAAGGTCAATGCCTGTGCCAGAAACTGCCCTGAGAAATAAGAAAAGGCTCCAAGAAGTTTTTAGTCAATGCTGTGCCCATATACAAATATATAAATTTATATCTCCACATCAACCCTTGGCTCCCAGCTCTGCCCTTCCAAACCACGGCACTTGGAGATGCAGATCTGAAGGCAGTGAGGTTAAAATTAATTAAAGAAATTCCCTGAGCTCAATCTCTGCTTTCCGTGGGGTGACAAGGCCCAGGGCAGTTAATCACCAGTCACTCCTGCTGCCCTGGTTTTGTTCAGATGTTATAAGGCTGAATGACACCGGAGAATGGACAATGGGACACAAGCTGATGGAAACACGGCGAGCACTGGCAGATTTAAGTGCACATTGTTCAGCCACCAGCAGCAGATCAGCCAGAAAAAAAAAAAAAAAAAAAAAAAGTGGTATTTTTTTAAACTTTTCCCATGGGGTTCCTGCTCCCAGAGCACTCCAGTGGGGTTTGTGGGTGTTTATTCTCCTTGGGACAGCTGGAGGTGCACACCAGGAGAAGAGAAGGCTCTGGGGAGACCTCAGAGCCCCTTCCAGGGATCATAGAAAGGAGGGAGAATGACTTTCTATAGGGGCAGAGAGTGTGAGAGAGGGTTGAGAGTGTGAGAGATGGTTTTAAACTGCCAGGGGGCAGGGATAGGTGGGACATTGGGAATTAGGAATAGTTCCCTAGGAGGGTGAGGAGCCGTGGAATAGAATCCCTAGAGAAGCTTTGGATCCCTGGCAGTGCCCAAGGCCAGGTTGGACACTGGGGCTGGGAGCAGCCTGGGACAGTGGAAGGTGCCCTGGCAGAGGTGGAATGAGATGGTTTTAAGGTCCCTCCCACCCCAAACCATCCTGGGATTCTACCTAAAAAAGCCCTTTTAGCCAGTGCTGACTTTTAAATGTAGTGTACCTGAGAAGTGAAACAGAGAGCAGAAGTCCTTTTCCTTTTTCAGTTTATTTGATATCTGTGTTTGGCCGATGTTTTTCAAGGCTCTGTTTTACTCTTTGCACCCTTCAGCCACTTGGTTTCTCTTCTTCTGTGCCCAACTTTCAGTAACAGCAACAGAGGATGCGTAAAAATGAAAAAAAAAAAACAAAACCCTGAGAAATGCAGGGCATTGACAGGAGGATTCATACACAGGTGTGAGAGGCAAAAGAAATTAAAAATTGGGTTCTTTTTAACCTCTCAGGAGGGAGCAGTGAGGGGAGGGCGCGTCCCTTTTCCCAAGGGAAAGGATGAGAGGAAATGGCCCCAAACTGCACCAGGGGAGGTTCAGATTGGACACTGAGGCTGTTGACACCAGGAGACACTTCCAACCTTCTTTTGTCCTTCTGGGAATTGAAATGTTGAGAGAAGCTTCAAGTTGGGAAAATGATTTGCAAAATTTTGCCTTACAGAAATATCTGATGTTGGTTTCAGTGTTTTTGTCACCTGTTTTTTAGGCTCTTCCTCCATCAGAAATGAGGGGTCAGAGAGATAAGGTTTTAAGAGGGGGTAAATGCCAAGATATTGAAGAGGGAAATTGGTATTAGTGAGAGGAAAAGCCAATGGAAGTCCTGGAAAGGGAATTACTGAGGCTGTGTTATCTTCTGGTGCAAGAAGCAGGGAGGGGGGAATGGGACACAAATGAAAGGAGGATTTGCAGTCACCACAAACATCCCAGTGCAGCGTGGGGGGAGCTCAAAGTGTCCCTGTCCCAGCAGTGGGGACACAGGAATTCCCTGTGCTCAGAGAGACAAATGGGATGTGCAGGAACCACCTCCAGACCGTGGAATCCCAGAATCCCTGAGGTTGGAAAGGCCCTCCAAGGTCATCGAGTCCAGCTTGTGACTGATCCCCACCTTGTCACCCATCCAGTGCTCCTTGCACACCCCACAAGGATGGGGAATCCATGGATCAGACCTTTCTCATTGTCTTAGGTTGGAAATGGGGATGTGTGCTCTATTTTCATTTTTTGAGGTGGGGCAGTTCTCTGCTGTTCCTGGGGCAGTTTTTCCTTTCTCTCTCCCACAGCCAACCCTCCCTCCAGGAGATCTCTGCTGTCCATGGCCACTGAGTGTCCCTGCAGGGCTGAGCCAATCCCAGCATCCCATGGGGAGATGCTCCGCCCAGGGGAGGAGCCAAGCATTCCTGCCTGGATCCAATCTGAGGTGCTGGGACAGCAGAGCAGCCTTTGCCCCCTGCATTGCCAGAGGAGCAGCTGCCTCTTCCCCTGGAGCTGCAGAGGAAAACTCCCCCCTTGTGCAGGATCCCTGCTGCAGCAGAGCCACAGCTGGCACTGCAGGAGGGCTGAGCCCCCATGGGATGGGGCTGGGACACCGCCCTGGCACACAGGGGGGCAGGGACTGCTCTCACTCTGGCAGTGTTGCTTTGTATTATTTCATTTATTTTTATTTTCTTTTCTAATAAAGAACTGTCATTCCTATTCCCATATCTTTGCCTGAGAGCCCCTTAATTTCCAAATTATAATAATCCACAGGGAAGGGGTTTACATTTTCCATTTCAAGGGAGGCTCCTGCCTTCCTTAGCAGACACTTGGCTTTTCAAACCAAGGCACCCACCCACTAGAAACAACCATTCCTTGAGGAGAAGAAAGGGTTTTCCCCTAATTAATTCCCTAACTTATTCAAATTCTTCTTTGTCCATCTCAGCTGTGAGGCAAACAAAGTAATTCAGCTAATTATTCCTTTTCTTTGTAATTAATTTAAGTGTTCATGTTGTGCCATTGCTCACACCATGACATCACTCTCATGGATTTGTCAACCCCCCTGCCCCCCCAATGGATTGGGCAGTGTAAAAACAAGGAAAACCTCTCAAAACCACAACTTCCAATTCTATTTAATTACAATATCCAACTCCAGGGAAAGCAAAGCGTTAAGCTGTAAAATGTTGGTTGCAAAAAAAAAAAAAAAAAAAAAAAAAAAAAAAGCTTGATCAGAAGAGGCCCCGTCAGTGTCACCTGCTAATGAAACGCTGCCGCTGTCACCCCGAGTTTCCAAGAGAAAAGGAGGAGCTCCAGGGGCCGTTTCCCTGCTCCTTCCAGCACACAAAGGTCAGTGACACACAGAAAATGCCCTTTCATTAACCAGACATTTGTATTATAAACATTATTCCCAGACGAGCAGGAAAGTCCCAAAAATCTGAGTCACTGGTGGGTGAATGGCTGTTTTGTGAGGCCTTTATAAATAAGGCATTGAGGGAATAAACAGTCACTTTGTATCAAAAGAGGGAAAATTTGCTGTGTACACACAGAGTTTTCATAAAACAGTGCTATGATTTAGAAGTTCTGCTTTAAAAAGGTGAAATTGTGGCGTTATCAGGAGATTTATTCTCTCGGAACAACATCTGAACTGGCTACAAGTCAGAGATTTTTTTTTTTAACTAAGAATAAATCTGCCTCAAATAATCTTTTTGCCTAATTTTTAACTTCTTCATTTTCCTTCCTCCTGATCTTAGTGATGATTGTGACCCTTAAATGAGAATGGAAATTCAGCTGTATAAAGGAAATGTAGATGAATCTCATGTTTTTAAACCTCAAATTGGTTTTGTTGCTTGGAAGGCCCCTCAAAATCCAGGGAAATGCTCTCCTTGTGGACATAAAAAAATGAGCTTTGGTGGCAACAGGACTTTTGATTTCAGCAGGAGTAGGGATTTCTACCTCCCTCTGCAAAAACTGGCCAAAATTTTGATATTTTATTTGATATTTGAATTTCCATTTTGATATTATATTTGCTGGAGAGGAGGAGAATGCTTCTCCCACTGGGATCACGAGGAATGAGGAGTTCCATCCTGCTTCCATTTGAGACTGAGATCAGGATGAGAAGGAAGAAGCAGCCGTGCTGGGAATGAAAGCTCTTTGCCACAGTAAAATGTAGAAAATTAAGTTATAAAATCCAAATTTATTATATATTTCTTTCTTTTCATTCATGTACCCCAGCAGAGCAGAACAACTCTCTTTTTTTGGAAAATCAGAGCAATTTCTAATTTTCTTTGGGAAAAAAAGAGCAGGGAAACCAGGAGTAGATGTGCACAGCAGATTCCTGTGCTGGGATTTTAAACACCAGGAGTTTGCCAGGACAACATCAGGGGGTTTGAGGGAAGCATCCCAAGAAGAATCAGGATGTTCTTCTCTCTCTGGCTCTTCTTTCCTGTTTCATTAATTAATCTTTAATGAGATTAGATGTTTTGCTTTTGTATCTAAAGCTTGTAAAATTTATTGCCTGGTGCAGGGATAGAAACAGAAATTTGCTTGTCAATTTACCTGCTTTCCTTTCTAACACCTTTCTGCTATTGAAAAAAATAAAAATAAATATATTATTATATATATAAAATATAAATATATATAATATATAATATAACTTAATAATATATAATAAATATACAATGCATAGTATATAGTATATAGTATATAGTATATAGTATATAATATATAATATATAATATATAATATATAATATATAATATATAATATATGATATATAATATATGATATATAATATATAATATATAATATATAATATATAATATATAATATATAATATATAATATATAATATATAATACATAATATATAATATACAATATATAATATATAATATGTAATATGTAATATGTAATATATAATATACTATATACTATATATTGTATATTATATGTTATATATTATATTGTATAAAATATAATATGTACTATATGATATATAGTATATAATATATAGTATATATTATATTATTTTCATTATATAATATATATTATCTAATAAAATATATTATATTATATTATATTATATTATATTATATTATATTATATTATATTATATTATATTATATTATATTATATTATATTATATTATATTATATTATATTATATTATATTATATTATATTATATTATATTATATTATATTATATTATATTCAATGTAATAATAATAATAATAATAATAATAATAATAATAATAATAATAATAATAATAATAATAATAGTAGTAGTAGTAAACAACTGTATAAAGCAAATAGCACCAGGCCAACAAGCAGCTGCTAAAAGCTGTTTTCCCAACCCTGCTAATGGGAAAGTGTGCTGTGGGATGTGGGAACAACCCAAATAATAACAGAACAAGAATAGTCTCTGTGCATGGATTTCATTTGCTGGCTTTTGCTCGATTGGGCAATTTGGGGGCTGAGATTTTGGGCGCAGCTTCAATCAGGCAACAGTAAAAATAATACCTCCTATGCAGAGGGCAGCAGCAATTAAAGACAACTGTGGGAAATGTTGTTTTCTGGAGAACATTTCCACTCTTTGTCAAATCTGCTGGAGATGTGGAAGGGCTCCATGGGAGAGGAGTCGTGAGCAGCACTTGGTGTGGGCTCCCCAGGGCTCCCTCCTTGTGTTTGGTTGGGTTTTTTTTTAAGGGTTTTAGTAATTTTTAGGGGTTTTTTGGACTTTAGGTGTGAGGGTTTTGAGAGATTTATTATTTTTGTTTTTTTTTTTAATAAGTTGAAAAGTGGTCTAAGTTTATTATTGGTGATTTTTAAAATTGGTTGGATTTTATTGATTTTTCTTAAAAATAATTGATTTTTAATTTCTTTTTTTTTAATTTTTGGTTTTGTAATGATGACTGAGTTTTTATTTTGTATGCATAACATGTTTTTCAATTTTTGTGCGAGATTTTAAAGATGTAAATAAACTTTATTTTTTGGGTTAAAAGACACGGGAAATAACTGTGATATTTGTACTAGTGTTTAACATGTTTGTGATTGTGATTATTTTGTTATTATATTATTATTTATTATATTAAATATCAACACTATTATAATATTTATTTATGTTATTATTTAGTATGGTATTGTTTATTATGATGTTATTACATGTGATTGTTTTGTTATTACATTATTATTTATTATATTAAACATGTATATTATTATTTATTTGTATTATTTATTATTATGTTATTAATATATTAAATATCGACATTTTTATTTTATTTGTGTTCTTATTTTTTATTGCTCCATGACATCTCAAGTATCACTTTCAGCCCTCAGTAACCTTTAAAAATGAAATCTCGCTGTTGGCTGAGATCAATGCTCTTCGTTGCTTGCAAGGTGATTGACTTGATTCCCTCTTGTTCCTGAAAATCCAACGTTTCCAGCCCAGTTTGGGTCAGAACACATTGATTTTCCATTTTACTGTTCAATTCATGGTTAGCACAGACACTGATGGAAAGGCCTGTCTGCGATTACAACAGCATCAAATTCAGAGCAAGGTGCCCAAGCTGAGAGAGAGAAATAATTTACATCAGTAAAAACTGGGAAAATATGGGATTTAATATAATAAAAATATAAGTTTAAAATATAAGTTTGGGCTGAAATTTCCAATCCCAGGGAGGTTTGGAGTGCCCATCCCCGGAGGTGTCCAAGGCCTGGATGTGGCACTCAGAGCTCTGGGCTGGGGCCAAGGTGGGGATCAGGCAGAGCATGCACTCCATAACCTTGGAGATATTTCCCAGCCTCAATGATTTGGGGATTCTGGGATTCTATTCTATTACCTGAGTGGGCAAATAATGCTAAAAAAATTTACTTTTCCATCTTAAAAGCTCAACTCCAAGTGTTCTGTGATGTTTGATCTTCTGTCCAAATCCTCAAATGTGTATCCCACTGACTTCGGGAAGATTTGGGAAAGGTCCTTCCTTGCCCAGCTTTTTTTGCTCTCTTCCCTGAAGGTGTTTGGTGCAAACAAAACCTTTTATCCTTTCCTGGGCTGTGGTGCTGATGGCCAGAGAGGAAAAGCTTCTCTGAACTTGAAATTATTCATCCCACCCCCTTCCCTGTGAGCATTCCCTGCAGGGAGGACACTCATGGATGATTTTCTTCCACTACCATGTAAAGAACTGGACACATTTAGCAAAACGTGGTCATGGAGGGCAAGACAAGTTGATTTCCAAAATTAATAACCCCTCCTTTGGGTCATTAAGTTGAGCTGTTAATTTTAGTGATGAGAAGCAGAAATGTTGTGAAGATGAGGGAAGAGTTTTCAGGCAGCAAAGAGTGGTTTTTCTACAATAAATGTTATTTAAGTAAGAATTTTATCCACACTATCACCTTAATCTTTTTTAATAAATGAGATTGCAGTGCAGTGCACAATGCGCTGTGAGTTGTAGATAAACAAAATGAGAAGAATTGTGACAAATGTTAAACCTAGAGCCTGTTTTGGAGAGAATTTCCAAGTCACACAGAGCAAATGTGGAGATTTTTGCCAGCCTTTCCCCTGCACTGAAGGAGTTCACACCCTTTACCAAGGGCAATGCTGCTTTTTCACTGTTGCTTTATTAAAAAAAGGCTCCCTGAACTTTGTTCCCTTGGTTAATGTTGGATTTGGAAAAGATAAAAGTTGTTTTCCTGAGTAAAAAGGATGATTTAGGGATCACTGGCACATCCAGGTGTCGGGCTGCTGGATTTATTCCCAGGTTTGCTGGGGGATCTCACAGAATCAGTGGGAATTACTTTGCCAAATCTCTTGATTTTTTGAGGTCTTTTCCAACCTAAATGAGGCCTTTTCCAACTGGGATATTAAATACCCTGTTTTGGGGTATTCAATGCTGAATAAATATCTAAGAAGGATTAAAAAAAGATATAAAAAGGACAGTCCCTTCCCTGTGGGAGATGATGCAAGATCCAGAAGTAGAACAAAAGTCAGAGCCACAAAGATATTTATAAACAGAAAAATGCCAACTTCCCAAATCCATCCCCAAAATTAAGCCTCTTGGAAAATGAACCTCGTCCAGAGCTTTAAGACCCCTCAATAAAACTTCATTTTCTGCATAGTTCTGCTTCTTTAAAAGATATTTCACCTCCCAACCCTCTCTTGCTGGACATAGAGGGACAGGATGATTCCATAACTAAAGGTTTTTGTGGTAAATTGCCTGAAAACCTTCAGGTTTTCCAGCGTTTTGGCTTTTCTTCCTCAAGACAAAAAAAAATTAAGTGCAGACATTGCTCTCTTTCTTTTCTTTTTCTTTTCTTCCACTCATGGTGCAGCATCCTGTGCTCTTGTTTTGCATGAAAGCACCCAAAATCTCTTTTTTTTTTTTTTTTGTTTATTGTTTCTATTATTTCAGTTGAATTTTCTGTCCTCAGGGCTCCTGCAGTCTGTTCTGTGCTACACAAAGTGCCTCTCTATAAAACTTTCTTACGTAGATCTCGAAATCCCAGGAGATTCTGGAAAAAGTTCAGCTTCCACTCAGAGACAGAAGAGCTGGTCAGGTTTGCAGGACTGTGCTGAACCCAGCAACACTTAGGAAAACATTAAATGGAAGTTTTTTCGTCTCCCAGAACATTTCTTCACACAGCACATTAATATTACTCATCACTGACGTCCTGGACTCTCATTTTATTGCCTGAGTAAAAGCTGATGATTTTTGCAATCTGGCTCATGCTGTACAAGTGAGAGTTAATTTCCCCCACTCAAATATCACTTTTTAAATACCTTTTTCCACTGTTTTCTGTCAGGGAAAGGCTTTTCCCAGGCCACCCATGTGTGGAAGGCTGGATTGGGCTGCTCTGAAAGGGTTTGTTCAGGGTTTTTTCCTCACTTGCCATGGGGGTTTGCCTGTGTCCTTCCTGGGCTTCCTGGATATTGAAGAGGGAAGGCTTAGGGGCAAAATATCCCATTTATTCCACTTATATCCCATATATTCCACAAAATATCCCATTTATCCCTCTTGTACAGCTTTGGAAGAGGGTTTGAGAGGATGCATGAAGTCCCTGCTATCTGTTCTCCTCAGAATTGGCTTTTCCCTCATGCCTTGTCACCCACGTGGAGAGGCAGGAAATTCTCAGGATTCATAATTTTCTTCCTTCCTCTTCCATATTAAAAAAAAATTTTAAAAAATTAAAATCTGAAACAGAGCAACAAATTCACCAAAGACAATAGCAAGATTTTTGATTTCAGCAAATCCAGGATTTTTGTCCAACACCAAAAACTGGAGGCTGATAAAGGCAGGAAAAGTGTGGGAATGAAGCTGCAAACCCCAGCTAAGCTGTGCCTGAATTTTGAAGATGATGGACGATCTTTCAATTTTTAATTTAAGAATATTAATTACCCTTCTCCTAGCAGGTTCTTTCCATGTCCTTCTCATGCCACAGCTTTTAATTTCTTTGCTTTGGCAGGGCAAAAGCTTCTTAAAAATTATGAGAAGGGCCGAGATGGATTCCTTGTTCCTGTCAGGCCTTGATGGAGGCAGAGCTTGGGCAGAAGCTGCTCCCAAAATCAGGGCAAAGATGTAAAGGCAAGGAGAGGTTTGGGGGTGCCAGGAATCCAGCTGAACTTTCCACACTCTGCTTTGCCTCAGTTTTCCACGGTTCAGGGGAGCAGAGAGCTGGAAATGCCCCACAAATATTCAGTGACAGGGACCAGGCCTTTGTGCCACCCCGGCTGCCTCAGGTTGAAAGGTTTAGCTGGGGATGTGTGTTCTATTTTCATTTTTTGGGGTGGGGCAGTTCTCTGCTGTTCCTGGGGCAGTTTTTCCTTTCTCTCTCCCACAGCCAACCCTCCCTCCAGGAGATCTCTGCTGTCCATGGCCACTGAGTGTCCCTGCAGGGCTGAGCCAATCCCAGCATCCCATGGGGAGATGCTCCGCCCAGGGGAGGAGCCAAGCATTCCTGCCTGGATCCAATCTGAGGTGCTGGGACAGCAGAGCAGCCTTTGCCCCCTGCATTGCCAGAGGAGCAGCTGCCTCTTCCCCTGGAGCTGCAGAGGAAAACTCCCCCCTTGTGCAGGATCCCTGCTGCAGCAGAGCCACAGCTGGCACTGCAGGAGGGCTGAGCCCCCCTGGGATGGGGCTGGGACACCCCCTGACACACAGGGGACAGGGCATGGTCTCACTCTGGCAGTGCTGTTTCATATTACTGCATTTTTTTTTTTCCCTAATAAAGAACTGTTATTTCTATTCCCATATCTTCGCCTGAGAGCCCCTTAATTTCAAAATTACAATAATTTGGAGGGAGAGGGTTTGCATTTTCCATTTCAAGGGAGGCTCCTGCCTTCCTCAGCAGACACCTGGCTTTTCCAACCAAGATACCAGCAGAGCCTGAGGCTGGGCCAGATGTGACTCAGGGATGTTATTCCAGCAGCTGAGCAGCTTAAAATCATGGATTTGTCAGCCAAAACATTCCCACCCTGAGAATATTAGTGCCAACAATGACTAGGAATCACCTGGCAGTTTATTTTCTTACATTTCTGCTCAGGAGCGTGGCCCTCATTTGGCAAATTTGTTAATTTTTGTCTATTGATAGGCTTTCCTTAAAAAGGGGGGGGGAAAGCATAATTAATGTTGCTGGTGTGTACAACCAGAAGGTTGGGGTTTAGTAGCTTAAAATCATGGATTTGTAATCCAAGACATTCCCACTTTGAGAATATGAGTGCGAACAATGACAAGGAATCACCTGGCAGCTGATTTTCTTACATTTCTCCTTAGCAGTGTGGCCCTTGTTTGGCAAATTTGCTTCTATTTCTTTGTCTATTGGTAGCCTTCCAAAAAAATAAAAAACCCTGCATAATTAATGGAGCTGGTTTGTATAACCAGAGGGTTGGGATTCAGTAACTTAAAATCATGGATTTGTAGATTAAAATCATGGATTCCCATCCTGAGTACATCAGTGCCAACTTGGCAGTTTATTTTCTTACATTTCTCCTCAGGAGTGTGGCCCTCCTGTGGCATATTTGCTTCTACTTTGTCTATTGATAGGATTCTCTAAAAAAAGGGGGGAAAAATCATAATTAATGCTGCTGATGTGTGCAGTCAGAGGGTTGGGATTCAGTAGCTTCAAATAATGGATTTTTGATCAGCGAAGACATTTCCACCCTGAGTACATCAGTGCCAACCTGACAGTAGATTTTCTTCATTTCTCCTCAGGGGTGTGGCCCAGGCAAGCTCATTTGCTAAATTTGCTATTTCTTTGTCTATTGATAGGTTTCCCTAAAAAAAAAGGGGGAAAAAATGGCAGGGGTTCACCTGAGTCTAAAACTGAAATGAAAGATAAGAATCAGACCTGAGTCTCTGAGTGTGCAATTTGTTTTTATGTGCACAGCAGGAAATATTTCTTAAAAATCCTGGGTATTTCCAAATATCTAACTTCTCAGAGGAGTCAAAATGCAATCACAGTATTTCCTTTCAAAGCTGCATCATTTTATGATTAGTCAAGAGATTTTTGCAACATGAATTTCCTTTTCAGAGATGTTTTCTATTACATGTGTTTGCTTTTGTTTGTCTTGTTTTATTTTAGCAATCTAATTAAATTCCTCTTTTATCAAGATGGAAAACTCGTGCTGCTTATTTTAAACAAAATACAGCTCATGGCATGCATGGCTGCTATAGCAAATGTTTAAATATTTCCTGTCTGTGCTAAAATAAATCAGGATTTGACCTGAGCAATTATGATTATCCTTTCCAGGATGTCCTTTTGTTCCCTTTCCTTCAAATAGGAAGGATTCATACAGTGTGACAGATTTTATTAGCCTAAAAGATCCCTGGCACATCTGGGTGCATAATTTGGGTAATTTTGTGATTTAAGGTCCTTGTCATTATTCCTCATCCTTTGCATTTCACTGGACGTCCATGTGCTGGCACAATTTCTCCAATGAATTTTAAATATAGATAAAGAAATAAAAATTATTGCCCCAACTGCACAATGAAGGAATGTTCTGGTGTTTGGGGAATGGCTTTGTCCAGATTAAAGGGCAGGGATTTATTTCCACAGGACCAGAGGATATGGAATCATGGAATGGTTTGGGTTGGGAGGGATCTTAAAGATCATCACTGGGACACCTCCCACTGTCCCAGGCAGCCCCAATGTCCAACCTGGCCTTGGGCACTGCCAGGGATGCAGGGATGGAATTCCATCCCAGGGCCTGCCCACCCTGCCAGGGAACAATTCCTAATTCCCAACATCCCAACATCCCAATATCCCAATATCCCAATATCCCAACATCCCAATATCCCAACATCCCAATATCCCAATATCCCAATGTCCCAGTATCCCAATATCCCATATCCCAATATCCCACTATCCCAATATCCCATATCCCAATATCCCAATATCCCAATATCCCATATCCCAATGTCCCAATATCCCATATCCCAATATTCCATATCCCAATATCCCAATATCCCAATATCCCAACATCCCAATGTCCCAATATCCCATATCCCAACATCCCAATATCCCAATATCCCAATATCCCAATATCCCAATATCCCAATATCCCAATATCCCAATATCCCAATATCCCAACATCCCAATGTCCCAATATCCCATATCCCAACATCCCAATATCCCAATATCCCAATATCCCAACATCCCAATGTCCCAATATCCCATATCCCAACATCCCAATATCCCAATATCCCATATCCCAATATCCCAATATCCCATATCCCAATATCCCAATATCCCAATATCCCAATATCCCAATATCCCAATATCCCAACATCCCAATATCCCAATATCCCAATATCCCATATCCCAATGTCCCAATATCCCAATGTCCCAATATTCCATATCCCAATATCCCAATATCCCAATATCCCAACATCCCAATGTCCCAATATCCCATATCCCAACATCCCAATATCCCAATATCCCATATCCCAATATCCCAATATCCCAATATCCCGTATCCCAATGTCCCAACATCCCAATATCCCAATATCCCATCATCCCAACATCCCAATATCCCATATCCCAATATCCCAACATCCCAATATCCCAATATCCCAATATCCCAATGTCCCAATATCCCAATATCCCATATCCCAATATCCCAACATCCCAATATCCCAATATCCCAATATCCCAATGTCCCAATATCCCAATATCCCAATGTCCCAATATCCCATATCCCAATATTCCATATCCCAATATCCCAATATCCCAATATCCCAACATCCCAACATCCCAATATCCCATATCCCAACATCCCAATATCCCAATATCCCAATATCCCATATCCCAATATCCCAATATCCCAATATCCAATATCCCATATCCCAATCCCAATATCCCAATATCCCAATATCCCAATATCCCAATATCCCAATATCCCAATATCCCAATATCCCAATATCCAAATCCCAATATCCAATATCCCATATCCCAATCCAATCCCAATATCCAATATCCAATATCAATCCAATCCCAATGTAAATTCCAAATCCCAATTTCCACTATCATCAGTTTAAGGTCATTCCTCGTAGGTGGCAGAGAAGAATCTTCAGGGCTCCCTCAGAAATTAAAGTTGCTTGAGAGAAGCAAAAAAAAAACACCTCAAAAAAAACCATTAAACCCCATTAAAAACCTTTCCCCTTGCAATTGCAACACATGGGGGTTGCAACATGTTGGAGGCAGCTGCTGAGCCTCGAGCTTCCTCTGTGAGAACACCTTAAAATAAAGGCTGACTTTGGCAAAAACAACTTGTTTGTAAACAAAGAGATTTCCTTTGCAGCAATGTTGTCCCTGACTGGAAGCATTGAGACAGAGCCCCTGAGGATATTTTCCTTTCTGTTCTAGGCAGAACAAAGCTTCTCACACAGGTCAGTGTGGTTTTCCCTCGCTGAACTGGTTCTCATTAGCTGAAATCACTGTGCTGCAATCCAGGGACGAGCTCTGGATCTGTTGCAGAAGTGCCCACTGAGCTCCAGGGAGCTGGTTTGAAACCAGGAGGGACAATTAAAGATGCAATTGAGCTGCTGAGCTGGTAAAAGGAGGCAGCTCTAGCACAAAAAGAAGTGTCAGATTTGGCACCTGCTTGGTTTGAGGTGTCAGAACTCAGCACATTCCTCCAAGTGTCCAGAGTTGCCAAGGTCCCCATCCAGAATGCTGCCCAGAACACCTGGGGATTTGATTTTGTCCCTTGGAGCAAGTTGCCAACTTTGTATGAGGACCTGAAAGTCACACAGGTTTGAATAAGTGTAATAACAAAATGATCACAGGGTGGAAATGTAGATTTTAGGATTTTTGGTATGGGGGTTATGGGGACAAGATAGAGGAACTTGGGCATGTCTAGCCTTTCTTCTCCTTCTTCTTCTTCTTCTCCTTCTCCTTCTTCTTCTTCTTCTTCTTCTTCTTCTTCTTCTTCTTCTTCTTCTTCTTCTTCTTCTTCTTCTTCTTCTTCTTCTCCTTCTTCTTCTTCTTCCTCTTCTTCTTCTTCTTCTTCTTCTTCTTCTTCTTCTTCTTCTTCTTCTTCTTCTTCTTCTTCTTCTTCTTCTTCTTCTTCTTCTTCTCCTTCTCCTTCTCCTTCTTGTTCTCCATTTTCTGCAGTGATGTTGGCACTTTGGGATTGGTTTAGAGTAGAAGTGCACTGTCTAACACAGGTGATAGGTATTGGGAATTAGGTGTAAATATGTTATACGTAGTTTGTAGTATAAAAGGACAACACAGAGTGCCTGTGGCTGCCCTGCTGAGCAGATCTCGGCTGGGCAGACAGAAAATTTTATAGATAAGAATTAATAAACAACCTCGAGAATGAAAAGTGAAGAGTCCAGACTTGTTCTTCAGCTGCACGGGCCAAAGCAGAGACATCCTGCACATCTCAGGGCAGCAAATATCAACAGCAACCCGAGATAGAGGAGCAGTGGCTGCCTTCATATTTTGAGATTGCTTTTGTCTCATTACAGCCCTGCTGGACACTGAAACCCCGAGCTGTGACCCTCAGCCTGCTGGCAGACCCTCCCAGCTCTGCTGGACATCCTCATGTCTCATGCAAAATCATGGGAAAGAAGATGGAAAAAGCCCCGAAGAGCTCCAAAGCCAAAACCCAGCTTTAACTCCAGGCCCAAAGTGAAACTTCCTGAGATAGACACCGCTGGTTTCCAGTCTTTAAGCTGCACATCCCAAGGAAACCACAACAAAAGCTTAAAGAGGAAAGGTCAGACCTGTGAAGTGCTATTTGTTTTCACTGAAACTTCATCCCCCACTTACCCCCAGCCTAACCAGCAGCGGAATCAATTACCACTTGTCAGACTGAAACCCGACCCCAGAAATGAAAGAAGGACACGACCTCTGTGGGGGGAAAAGAAACCACGAGTGAACCACTTTGTCCTGCAGGGAAGGGTTAACAGGCCTGATCCTCCTTTTCCCCCCCTGCAGGAGGGATCGATGGCAATGTTCTCTACATTTACTCTTCCTTTCAGCGGGGCTGGCCAGTAGGACAGTGAGGTTATTGAGATTGGGTTTCATAAATTACTCCATTTAATAATTGAAGACAAAGAGGTTCCATACATTTTAATAGCATTTAGTGTAACTGTTCAAATTTGTAGGACTCACAATAGATCAATCTCAGCTGCCATTACCCCTCGAGGTAATGGTGCCTGCACTTACCAAGCTTCTGTTAAATGTCGGCTCAGCTTGTCAAAGAGTGGTCAGGTTTAAGGCAGTATCCCCCTCATTCCCATTCCCCACAAGCCTAGAACGGCATTCCCAAAGGGACACCACACTGGGAACGTTGCTGTTGGTTTAGTTCAGCTGTGCCAGATGAGAATTCTGTCCCTTTTGGTGCATAAAATGATAGAAGAGCATTAATTCTGACATCTGGGGTCAGCCTGGACTGTCCCAACAGCAGCAGTGAGTCCAGGCAGGAGAGGAGATTCCTTTTTATGCTTCATTTCTGAATGCAAGGAAATAAAAACCATAAATGGAGCTGGAAAGACTTCTTGGGAAGGTGAGGGGATCCCTCTGAGTGCTGGGAGAGAAGCAGCTCATGGTCAGGTCTCACAGGATTAAAGACATTTTGTTTCTTAAGCATATGGAGAAACATGGAAGAGTCTGGAAACTCCATCAGCAAGATCAACACACGAGCTGGGGCTGAAGATCCTTCCTTTTCCTTTTCCTTTTCCTTTTCCTTTTCCTTTTCCTTTTCCTTTTCCTTTTCCTTTTCCTTTTCCTTTTCCCTTCCCTTTCCCCTTCCCTTCCCTTCCCTTCCCTTCCCTTCCCTTCCCTTCCCTTCCCTTCCCTTCCCTTCCCTTCCCTTCCCTTCCCTTCCCTTCCCTTCCCTTCCCTTCCCTTCCCTTCCCTTCCCTTCCCTTCCCTTCCCTTCCCTTCCCTTCCCTTCCCTTCCCTTTCCCCTTCCCTTCCCCTTCCCTTTCCCCTTCCCTTCCCTTCCCTTCCCTTCCCTTCCCTTCCCTTCCCTTCCCTTCCCTTCCCTTCCCTTCCCTTCCCTTCCCTTCCCTTCCCTTCCCTTCCCTTCCCTTCCCTTCCCTTCCCTTCCCTTCCCTTCCCTTCCCTTCCCTTCCCTTCCCTTCCCTTCCCTTCCCTTCCCTTCCCTTCCCTTCCCTTCCCTTCCCTTCCCTTCCTTCTCCATCTTTTTCTCTTCCCTTTCACATTTCCCCTTTATCCAATCCCACTGCCATGTGCTTTTATAGGAGATAATGGATTAATTTATATCAATTTCCAATTGTGTTATTAATTAATAAAACTTTGGAAGATTCATGGACTACCTGACTTCTGTCATTCCTTTACTCCACAGAATCTCCCCCTCATCCAAACCACTTTGGTCTTTCATTATCTTTTTTTTTTAAACAGTCATCCAGGGAGATGAATATTCTGATTTTTTTGTCTTGTTTTGCCTTGGACTTTCTCAAATTAAGCAGTTTTCCTTGCTGCCTCTGCCACAGGAAAGAAGAAATTTCTTAATCGTGGAAACATCATCAAATCAAACCAAATAAATATAAATAAATTCTCTTCTCTTCCCACTCCTTTCCCCTCATCACTGAAAAGCAAACAAAGCAGGCAGGGCTCTGGAGGGGGCAGGAAATGAAGGCAAGGAGGGACAATTCAGAGAATGAAAGACACTTTCTTGAGTTTCACAGAAAAATGCAGCCCTGCTTTTGCAATGTGGTGCTAAGCTGATGATAAGTGGATTTAGAAAAGCCCTCGTGCTCTGGCTGGAGAATCTGTGGGATGGGATCCAGCGGGGATGGAGCCAGGAAGGAGGAAATCCATGGAATGGGTGAAACTGGAGATGGGAGCATCTTCTTGTGGCCTTCATCTTTCTCATCCAACTTTGAGACAGAGCTCGTGCGGCCCAGCCTTAATTCTGATTAGGATTTCTTGGAGAAAATGGATAAACCCCAGAAAAGTCTGGAATTGGCAACAAAGGATTGCTTTCCACTTGAACCTAAATTCTAATTAAAATCAGGAGGGCAAAGTCACTTTGGAGTTGAAAAGCTTCACATTTGTCAGCTACACCCTGCTCAATATTAATATTAATATTAATTCACAAAATATTTGTGTGTGTGGATCTGTGAGATTTTTACATGAAATGTAAAAATAAAGCTTTGGGACTTTAGGAGACTGCAGCAGTTTTTAAGAGGAAATATCTGAAAACTCCACAAAAACATGTTTTTCTAAATAGCAGGGATTTTTGGCACAAAAAGATGGAGGCACGAGGAAAGTCTTGGAATTAAGTCCATTTTGGGATGGATGGAGCCTTTAGGGGTTTCCCTCCTCCAAGATTCCTCCTGTCCCAGGGTTGGATGGACTCCTGTCTCTTGTCGGGCCTCTGGAGTTTCAGCTCTGCTCCCTTTTGCTCTTTGCTCAACTTTTCAAAGCTCAGCTCCTTCTGGCATTCCTTTATTCAATCTTTTGCTCCCTGTCCAAAGGTAAGATCCCATGGCTGCTGTGGGGAACCCTGCATGGCCCAGGGGCTGGGAAATAAAAATGGAAAATCCATATCCAGGGATCCTGCTCTCAGGTTGGATTTCAGCAGTGCTTCTGCCCTAATTTTTCCCCTTTTCAGGTCCCAGATTTTATCATCTGTCCCAAGCTGGTTTTGTTTATGAGATACCTGCAAAGTAGTGAAGGTGGTTTTAAAGCTCTTCACGACTTGCAGATTTTTTTTTCTCCAATCATTTCTTCTTAGCTTGCAGTTGCTCAAAAGCAATCTTACAATAATTGAAATTGACCTTGATTATCCTTATGAAACCTTTCCAACTCAAGATATTCCATTATTTTATTGGGTTAGCTATGTTAAAACCTTGTGTGCTTCCTTTTCCTGTTAGAGCCTATTCCCACTCTTCATTGACAACAAGACTGGAATCGTGTTTGTCTTGCACAGGGATCGGAAATTTGCTCCAAAAAAAAAGTCCTGTGCTCTTCTGTGTTTGGGAAACATTTCCCTGCCCCTGGAGATCCCTGCTGGAATATTTACCAGTGAATCCAAAGTCTGTGTGAGCAGAACTGGAGCATGGACTTCATTTTCCTGAAGGTTCCTTTTGCCAGAATTTGTCCTGATTTTCATGTGTCTTTTCCCATGCCTGGGTTATCCAGTGACTGCCCAGCCATGATAAATAATCCTGATTTTTAGTTCATCCCAAGCACATGGGCAGACAGGGATTTTTTAGGAAATCTCCTAAACGTGGGGTTTGCTGTGTCCCTGTTGCAAAATAAAACAAATTTCCTCAACAGCACTTAGGGAATGTTGGGGCTGCTCACGGATTTCCTCATTCCCTACACGAGAGGAAGCATTTCTGCCACCTCTGTGCAGAAATTCAGCTTGGATCCAACGTTTGGGTGGGAAGCAGAGCATGAGAAACAATCAGTGGGAGTTTTGGGATGATCTGTGCTTTGTTACCACTTAGGCTTGGTGAGGAGAGAGAAAACAGCTCCTTAGCCACTGTTTTTTCCATGTCCTCATTAAATATATCAGGATGAAAAATCCTTTGGGATAGAAACAGCTTGGATGTCTGCAAATTCCTTTTTTTGGTGAAAGACTGTGACTGATACAGAGCCTGTGAAAGTAGGGACCCTGAGATGGAAACACTTCCAAAGTGTGATTTTTGTAATTCTGAACAGCAACAGGAAAGATTTTCATTTTCCTGGAAATTAATATCAGAGTGAAGACTTTCTTCATCTGCAGAGCTACAAGCTTTGCAGAGGTGTGGAATGAGTCATGAGTTTGAGATCAAGATTTTCCTGCACCCCTGAGGATTAACTTGGTGAAAACAACCTTGGCTACCTGTGGATTTATCCTGTGTTATGGGAATAAGAGGAAAATCAGGGAATTTGTGTCCCTTGCCCTCAGGTACAGGGCAAGAGGCTGTTCCTGGGCTGGAGGTGTCAGATTTGGCTCCACAGCTCCCATGTGCCAGTTTTGGGAGGTCCTGATGGGAAGCTGAAAGGTTTCCCAGGGCTTACTCCAGTTTGGGGGTTGTTGAGTGGATTTGGACAGGAAATCCAACTAGAAAAGCTGAATGGAGCAAAATTAGAGGTTCTAATTGCTGCTGAATTCAAATAGTGTTTTGATAGAGCCAGCAGGTCACAGTGCTGGTGGGTTTTGTTGTGTTTTCTTATTATCCTACTATTGTCTAATTATACATGTGCATTTTGTATGAACTGCATTATTTTAGAGGCATAAATTATCCCTTATTATCAATATCATTGTATGTTTATAGCCAAGCACCTGTTATAGAAGGAATATTTTACAGGATGTGGCCCTTTGATCCTTAATATGACTTAGACACAGGGTTGGCTCATGGTTTCATAAAGAATCCCGGAATAGTTTGGGTTGGGAAGGGACATTAAAACCCACCCAGTGCCACCCCTGCCATGGCAGGGACACCTCCCACTGTCCCCAGTGTCCAGCCTGGCCTTGGGCACTGCCAGGGATGCAGGGATGGAATTCCATCCCAGCCCCTGCCCACCCTGCCAGGGAACAATTCCTCATTGCCAAGATCCCACCCAGCCCTGCCCTCCTTAAAAAACCATTTCCCCTTGTCCTGTCACTCCCTGCCCTACAGAAATTCCCTCTCCCTCCTTTTCCTGAGCCCTGTTCAGGGCTCTGGAATGTCACATCATGAACTGTGGGAGGGAAGGGCTGATTCTCCAAATCTGAGGCTAAATTTTGTTGCCAAACTGTGTTTTTCCCCTTTTGACACAGCCATGGTTCCATTGGGATAGGAAATAGATTTATCAGTAGGAACCCACAGCAGTGAGGGGTAGAATTTGGGCAGGGTGGGTTTAAAGCTCTTGTGGGGTCTACATCCCTCAATGACCCCCATGAGGGTTTGTCTGTGAGGGGGAAGGAGCCCTGGCAGGGTGCTCCAAAACCACCCCAATAACAAAACCATCCAAAACTGCACCAGTTACACACACTAAACAAACTACACCAGTTACACAAACTATAAAAAACTACACAATTTACACAAACCATACAAACTACACCAGTTACACAAACTATAAAAAACTACACAAATTACACAAACCATACAAACTACACCAATCACACAAGCTAAACAAACTACACCAATTGCACAAATGACACAATCAACAGCTATACAAAAGTACACAACCGCCACAAGCAACACAAAATACAAAATCAACACAGCTCAATACAAACAAAACAACCACCACAACAACTCCACAGCCATTTTTAAACATAACAAACACAACTTTAAACAATTCACAGGGGGCTGTTCCTGCTCCTCTGATTCCCAAAGATGAATATTAAGGAGAGATGAACTGTGCCTTAAAAATGTAGAGTTTAAAGGGAGACTGGACAGAGCCTCATGGAATCCCAGCCCAGCTCTCTGTCCCTGGGGAAGCTGAAATCATTCCTGGGGAGGATTTCCATCCTGGTCAAAATGCCTGTAACCCCATGGAGGCAAAGGAATGTGCCCAAATTTCTCCTTGCATGGAATTATTTCTGGAAATGCTGCCTAGGAGTAATGACACCATCCGACTTGTGCTTTGGTGCCACTCAGTATTCACTCAGTATTTTTACCATGGAATTGAATGGATCCTCGCAGCCTCCTGCTTTCACCTCCCCTTCAGAGAAGGTGAAACTGGAGAGGAGCAACATCCGAAACCAGAGACTCTGAACTTCCTCAAATTTCAAGGGAAAGGATGTCCCAGAGTGACTCAACCCGTGTTTTGAACTCTCCAGCATCATTTCTGGCAATCAGTCTGTGGTAATACTTGGGATGAGACAAAATGCTCCCTTCTCCATTTGGAAGAGAAGGAGATGATGAAACCACATCCTCAGCTTGACTCGAGGCACGTAGATTTGGGCAGATTATCTCATTTCCTCTGTGCAACACTTGAGGTCATTGCCTTGTCAGCAAGCCCTCCTCCCACTCTGGAAGCCACTGCTGCCCCTGGATTTGTCTGTCCTAAAAGAGACCTGGATTTCCTCTCCCGTATTCCCCCAGGAACAGCCAGAAACGTGGAGGAAGAAGCATTTGGAGAATGCTTTCAGTGGTTAAAGAATTTTTTGAAATGTGGCGGGACAAGGGGGAATGGCTTCAAGCTGAAAGAGAGTGGGGCTGGATTAGATATTGGGAATTGGGAATTGTTCCCTGGCAGGGTGGGCAGGGCTGGGATGGAATTCCATCCCTGCATCCCTGGCAGTGCCCAAGGCCAGGTTGGACACTGGGGACAGTGGGAGGTGGCCCTGCCATGGCAGGGGTGGCACTGGGTGGGATTTGGGGTCCCTCCCAACCCAAACCATTCCATGGTTCCATTAACTTAAGCATGAGGTTCTTTCTTCCTTGGGTTTTCAGGTTGTTCTGAGGTAGAAGTCACTTATTTACACAGCTCTTGTCGCTGCTCCTTTATGGATGGGGAAAGGAAAGAGAGAATAAATGATGTGTTTGAATCACATGGGAAGTCTGGGGCCACTCTGGGTGTCCACAGACCTCAAATCCCTTTTCCCAGTGTAGCAGTTCAAAGCTTCAACCACAAAATAAAAAAAACCCTCAGCTGTCAAGTCATTTTTTAAGATGGAAACCATGGCTGACAGATGCAAAAAAAATCTGTGCGGAATCTCACACTTTGAGTGATAAAGGAATCCAAGAATCCCAAATCCCTGGGGCTGGCACAGCCGTGCCAGCCCATGCAGTGCCAGCTGTGCCCCGTGGGCACCTTGTGCCCAGCCCAGAGCACTCAGTGCCACCTCCAGGGGACACCTGCAGGGATGGGCACTGCAAAGCTCCCTGGGCAGCCCCTGCCAAGGCCTGAGCTCCCTTTCCATGGGCAAATTCCTCCTGAAATTCCTAGCCAGAAGTCAGTCTCCTTCCCTGGCTTAGAAACACCAAATTTATTCCAAAATACATGTTTTTACATAGTTTGTTGATGATCAGGAGCATTGGATCCAAGGATGATCTCAGGGATGGTGTTGTCCTTCCATGCCACCAGGAGCATGTCCCAGTGCTCACCTGGATGCTGCCAGGAACCTCAGCTGATCCAGGACACCAGGAAGGCACCAAGGCCTTGTTTTGGGACGTGTGCTGGGAGCCGCTCCGAGTGTCCCCATGAGCTCATCAGGAAGTGACATCAGGGCCGGAGGACAGCGCCTCAGCGCCATGAATTATTGAGAGCCTGAGATTGTTGCGGGGAGGGGCAGAAGATCTTTTGGGGAGGCGAATGAAGGAAGGCAGAACAGCTGATTAGTTACTATTATCAGTGGCTAATGGGTGTCGTGTTGATAAGATGGTAACCAGATAGCACCGAGAGAGGGTTTTAGTGCTAAGTACTCCATCCCCGGCGTGAGAGGCCTCATTACTGCACTTGGATCCCCTCCTGGATGAATTTTTTATGACCTCACCGTTTTTCTCACTCCTTTTTCTTTGCTCTTCTTTCCATCCTGACCAGGTCCTGAGCTGAAGTGGGAATGTGTGATTAGGATTAAAAACTCCAGCTTTTTGTTTTGGGCCACAACCCCTGTTGAGAAGATGAGGAGGGGGAAAAAATTCAGCTTCAATTGTTCATTTAATTGCACATTAAAGGAATTTTATTGAGTCTGTTCTGTGGTGTGGGATATAGAACAGTTGGGGGATAACATGGCTGCAAAGAGGTTCCCAAAATCTTCTCCACTGAGGTGGAGGATGTGAGGCACAATCTCACTTTTCTGTGCTCCTTTTAGTGCTGGAGACGCTTTTTAGGGAATGGAGTGGGAATGTGTGATTAGGAATCAAAATTCCAGCTTTTTTTGTCTTGGACCACAACCCCCATTGAGAAGATGGGGAGGGGGAAAAAATTCAGCTTCAATTTCTCTTCTCATTGCACATTATATGAGTTTGATCGAGTCTGTTCTTTGATGGTTAAATATTTCTTCCTAAAGCTGTGGGATGCAGCACAATTAGGGGATAACATGGTTGCCAAGAGGTTCCCAAAACCTTTCCCACTGAGGTGGAGGATGAGGCACAATCTCACTTTTCTGTGCTCCTTCCAGGGCTGGAGACACTTTATAGGGGATGGAGTGGGAATCTGTGATTAGGAATAAAAATTCCAGCTTTGTTTGTCTTGGAGCACACCCCACCATTGACAAGGTGAGGAGTGAAAGAATTCTCCAAAATTCAGCTTCAATTGTTCTTCTCATTGCACATTAAAAGAGTTTCATCGAGTCTATTCTGTGGTATGGGATAAAGAACAATTTGGGGATAATATGGCTGCGAAGAGGTTCCCAAAACCTTTTCCACTGAGGGGGAGGATGTGAGGCACAATCTCACTTTTCTGTGCTCTTTCTAGGGCTGGAGACACTTTGTAAGGGATGGAGTGGGAATGTGAGATTAGGAATAAAACCTCCAGTTTTTTGTCTTGGACCCCTGTTGAGAAGATGGGAAGGGAGAAAATTTCCCAAAATTCAGCTTCAATTGTTCATTTAATTGCACATTAAAGGGGTTTTGTTGAGTCTGTTCTTTGGTGTGGGATGCAGCACAATTAGGGGATAACATGGCTGCAAAGAGGTTCCCAAAGTCTTCTCCAGTGAGGTGGAGGATGAAGCACAACCTCACTTTTCTGTGCTCCTTCCAGTGCTAGGGAAGGATCTGGGACACCAAAATTTAGGGCACTTCACAGGGATTGGGGCAGCTCCTGAAGAAGCCCTGGAGAAGGAGAGAGAAGGTGGAAGGAGGAAAGGCAGGGACAGGACAATTCCTTCTGGACAGGGTGACAAGCCCTGGGGAATTCAGGAGCACCGAGGAGCAAATCCCAGCTCCTCTGGTGTGAGATGGGCTGGAGGAAAGGGGTGATCCAACATTGCCTTGTGCCAGCAGCGCCTCTGGGAAGAGCTGAAATTCCTGATTTGGTGTCTCCTGGAGAGGAAACCCTTGGGCTGGTTTTGGCTGTGCTCCTGCTCCAGCACAGGGAAGCCCCTCTTGCCCACGGATCAGGCCACGGAAACAGCACCTGGACGCAAAGTGGCTTCTCCCTGGCATTTTCCAAGACCTCAAGGAATATTCCTGAAGGAATATCTGTCCTCATTATAGATGTAAATCCTCATTACAGACATAAATATGTCAGTATTACACTGTCTACCAAGGATGAAGCTTTGCTGTAGGTATAATCCACATTTCCCACAGATTCATCCTCAGTCCCATTGTTTCCTCCATAATGCACAGCTTAGGATGAAGTTCCTAAGGGCTGCTCTCCGGGATTTCCTCTTTGAAAGAATCTTTTCTGAAAGATGAGACACACGGTCTCATATCTTCATTTTTGCCTTCTCTGAAAAAAATCTGAATCATGCTTGGGGAAGCAACAGAATAAATGACAAGGAAAAAAAAAGTCTGATAAAACTGAGTTTCCTGTCACAGCTTTTCACATAATCATGTTTTTATACCAGAAAAATACCAAAAAACTCAATATTAGGAATTACTTGATCTCCATTTTCATTTTTCTTTGTTGCTGTATTAAAAATCATAAGGACTTTTTCAGATTTGCAAACTTTTTAATCATGGAAGGACTTGGAAATTCTGAAACCTCTGGAATTCTTCAATTAATTATTTGTGAAAGCAACATTACACCTTTCCCTGTCTCTCCCCACTGTTTTCCCAGTCAGCTTCAGCTAAATCCTCCCCAGGAATTCCTGTTGAGGAGGGATTTTAGCACAGAAGTTTTTTCCTTGCCTTTTCCCATTTCAAGGAACTACTCAGCAGTATTCTGAGCTGACCAGCAACACTCTGAGAGTCACATTCTTGTCAGAGACCAGCCTCAGTTTGAGAATTGTCCAGGAATTTGCAGCATTTTAAATTCAGAGCTGGTCCCTGATGTCAGAGCTGGAAGTGAAATTCTAGGAAATCAGGCCCTGCTGAATATTTCAACCCTACAAAACACGATGGAAAAAACCAAATCTTCGCTGAGAGCTGCTAAAAGCTGCCACGCTAAATGCAGGGAGGAATCAGCCCTGCAGAAAACACCTTCAGGATTGTCTTGGTTTGAAAAGCCAGGTGTCTGCTAAGGAAGGCAGGAGCTTCCCTTGAAATGGAAACTGTAAACCCCCTTCCTCCAAATTATTGTAATTTTGAAATTAAGGGGCTCTCAGGTGAAGATATGGGAATAGGAATAACAAAAAGAAAATTAAAAATACAAATGCAATACTACAAACAAACAAAAAAAAAACACTGACAAAGTAGGAATAGGAGCTGCCCCCCTGTGTGCCAGGGCGGTGTCCCAGCCCCATCCCAGGGGGGCTCAGCCCTCCTGCAGTGCCAGCTGTGGCTCTGCTGCAGCAGGGATCCTGCACAAGGGGGGAGTTTTCCTCTGCAGCTCCAGGGGAAGAGGCAGCTGCTCCTCTGGCAATGCAGGGGGCAAAGGCTGCTCTGCTGTCCCAGCACCTCAGATTGGATCCAGGCAGGAATGCTTGGCTCCTCCCCTGGGCGGAGCATCTCCCCATGGGATGCTGGGATTGGATCAGCCCTGCAGGGACACTCAGTGGCCATGGACAGCAGAGATCTCCTGCAGGGAGGGTTGGCTGTGGGAGAGAGAAAGGAAAAACTGCCCCAGGAACAGCAGAGCACTGCCCCAGCTCTGACAGGTGGAGACAGAACACACAGCCCCATTTCCAGCCTCAGACAAGGATGCTCCAATATTTTCTACATCCTTGACAGAACTTTATAAACCCACAGAGAATTGTATCCTCTCTCCTCATGCAGAAGATGTGGATCTGCCAGGAGTGGGTTCTGTTTGACTCCTACCTCAGGGTTTTTCCCCCTCTGCTGACTCCTGGATGCCCTCAGGGCTGGAATGGGCATTCCCATGCCAAGCCATCAGAATGTGCCAGTGCTCCCAGACAAACCAGCTGGGCAGGGCTCCATGGAGCCCAATAAAACAGTGAAGATTCCTCCTCCAAAGCCACGGAGTGACTCCAAGGAGCCTCCTCTCCTCTTCTGCTTCTCCCTGCCAAAGAGCATCTTCCTTACTGCTTTAATCTGCAAGATCCATCTTACTTTAACCCTATTGAAAAGGACTGATGTTTTGGGGTTGTGCTGGGCTATATTAAAATCCATATTTCAAACAATAAATGCTTTCCATTTATCCACCCTAGTCTCTTTTCTATGGAGCCAAACTTTCAGGCAGTTAGCTCAACCTTTCAGGAATATGAAGCACCTTTTTCATCCTGTGCCAACACTGTAATGCCTCCAATAATTTATGTTTAATTTTTAATACAGTTATCTATCATGAGTAATTATGTGGGCTGCTCACAATATTCCATTTTCTGTTATGTGGGTTTTTTTCTGAAGGTTGTGGACTGGGAGAAAAAAAAAAAAGCCCCGATGCTTCTGTTTTTCTGCTGAATTTCCTCTGAAAAAGAAATATTGAGGCAGCTTGAAGATTCTGTGTGTCAGAGCTTGAGAAGTGCATGAGATCTGCTGATATTTGAGTGAGAAATGATGGTGATTTATACCCAGGAAAAGCTCTGAGCAGAGTTCTTCACATCCATGGGGGTTTTTTGGTGGGATTTTTACGCAGGGCTCAGATTTTGGGGACAAAATTTAATGTAGAGTCCCCCAGGCTATTTCCCATTGCAGTGGGAGCAGCATTTGGATTTGTTAATCTATATTTGGCAATAAAAATTGCTATAACTCCCAGCTCCAGCTGAGGCACCGGAAGCTGAACTCCTCAGGGCCATACAAAGTTTTCTGTCCAAATCCACGCTTGGAGATGTCTGTGTTCTTTCTCTCAGGCTCAGGATCTCTCTGGATGAGCACTGCTCTTCTGGGAGGGGGAAAAAAATGGTTCTTTCCCTTTTTTCCTGGCCAGACCACAGCTTGTCCTGATGTGCTCCTACTCTGGGAATTGGGGCTGGATGTGGAGGGGGCTGTGAGCAGAGATCTACACCAAGGAGGCCACTGGGTTCTTGTCAGGGCCAAATCCACCCTCTGTGCTGGTAGAGAAGCCTTGAAATTAGAGCAATCCTCAGAAATGGGGTGGGTGATGCATTAAATTCCCACCAAAAAAACCCTTAAAAAACCTAAAATGAATTTCTCCTCACAGCAGATGTGCCCAAGTTTCTGGTTCTTCCCCTGATGCCTTGTGCAGGCTGCCCCAGAGCAGAGCTGGGCAGAGCTCCAGAATAAAGCAGGGATTTATTCACAGCATCTCCTCCATGGATGCACCTTGGGCAGCACCAGAGCCCAGCCAGGGCTGCACCCAGGATGAACCAAAATGGCCCCAAAATGCACGGCCGGGCACGGGCTCTGTCCCTGGGATCAGTTCTGCTCCATTTGCACCTTGCAGTTCATTGTCCCATTCCAGCTTTAGCCCTGCAGTCCCACCCTGCTTGTTTTTCTCTCTCCAGCCCACGGGGTTTGTGCTCCTGGGCTGAGATTTGGCTCATTTGTCCTTGGTGCCCAGCTGGAGCAGGAATTGTTTTGTGTCCCTGCTCTGTGCACAGAGCTCAGCATCCCTGAATGTGAATCCAGATCCACACACTAAAGCAGCACAGAATGTGAAAAATAGAAAAGCTCAAACCTGGGGCATCACCACAATTCCTCCAATGCTATTTACTTTGCCATTTACACCAATTATTCCCATGGGGAAGACATGGACGAAACCAATTTTCGTTTAATTAACCAAATTTCATTTCAGAACTTCCACAGACAGCCAGGAAGACCTTCAAGGAAAATATTTCCTGCTGGTGATTGCTTTAGAAGGCCTGGATCACACCTTCAAAAGGTAGAAACCTGGATGGTAAAATTAATACTTGGGAGGTAAAATTAATCCTGGGAAATGCTGTGTGGGAATCAGAAAAACAAAAACTTCCACAGACACTGAAAGATTTAATCTACAGCCTTAGAAGAAACTTAGATTGATGTAAAAATACAATACACAGATATTAAGCAGAAAAATCATAAACTTAAATTTCTATAGTTTAAGTGAGAATATACCTTAAGTCAGTGAGAAACTGTGTTGATAAGATGGTGAAGGGTTTATAATGTAGAGGTGTGGTTGTATAGAATAAGCTAAGGGTTTAGAAGTTATAACAGAAGCATTTGTGTGCATGTGAATTAGAAACCCATTAGATAAAAGTATCTGCAGCAAAAGTAAGTAAAGGTAATAAGTTAGAAAAGCAAAATAAATCCTGTAGCAACTATTACTTTAGAAAGTTCTATATTACCTCGAAATGAAAAAACTTTTGGCTATTCTTGAGCTGTAACCAAATACTCCTCTAAAATCTCACAGCCTGTGAGACTGATGTTTATCTAAACAATAAATCATTCTTTACTTGAAAATAGTCCCATTCCTTCATTAAAAACAGCAACAGTAATAATGCTGCACTCTGTGGGTTCCAGACAGGTGTTGGTGTCTCCTCAGGTGAGGGCAGGAGCTTTTCTCCCAAGCTGTGGCACTTCAGTTGCACTCAGGGCTGTCCCTCCCTTCTTGAACCCACACAATCCCAGATTTAGGTTGGAAAAGACCCCTGATATCAAGTCCAACCTACTTTGCATCATTGCATTGCTCCTTGGTCTTTGTCAGGCCTCAAAGGCATCTTGAACGTGACAAATCTATTTTTTTGCCAATTTTTTTGGCCTGGTGGAAGCTGCTCCCTGCCTTTATAAATGCTGTATCATGGGAATGTCACCGCCATATTTTCTGGAAAAATCCCCTCACCAGGATTTCTCTCCTGGGAAGCTGAAAAGCCACAGAGAAAAATGAAAACAATAATTATCTGATTCGCTTCCCCTGTGTCTTGCTGCTTTGGAATGTGATTGGAGATTGTTTATGCAACATGTGAATTGTTTTGACATTATGACCAATCATGGTCAGGCTGTTTTGGGACTCTGGAGAGAGGCATGAGTTTTTCTTTAGTCTCTTTAGCCTTCTGTAAGTATCCTTTCTCTATTCTTTAGTGACATGATATGATATGATATGATATAACATGATATAACATAATATAATATAATATAATATAATATAATATAATATAATATAATATAATATAATATAATATAATATAATATAATATAATATAATATAATATAATATAATATAATATAATATAATATAATATAATATAATATAATATAATATAATATAATATAATATAATATAATATAATATAATATAATATAATATAATATAAATCTACAATATACTATACTAATCAATTAGCCTTCTAAGAACATAGAGTCAGATTCATAATTTCCTCCCTACAACAGGGGACCCAGAAAATACCACATGGGAACTGCAAATTACTCTGCTCTTACAGGGCTGCAGCCTTGTCCTGCTCAAAACCTGAGCTAAAACTTCCCTCCACATCAGCACCAGAACATTCCACCCAGCTAGCAGCCCAGTTTGTTTTGGTAGCAGTTCAAGATTTACTCATCATATCAATGTTTCACCACACAGAGAGGTAGCCTGGAATAATAGAAGGTAAATCTGAGGCTGCAATTCAATCAAGGCCCTCTGTTGATGTCTTAAGCTGAGACTCAAACAGCTTAAGTAGTTTATGACCAGCAGCAGAACTGCCTTGATTGAATTACTGCTCAGGCATTCAATTGCATGAATGTATTGTTATTTATAAGGTGTGCCAAAGCCTGGCTTTACACTTGACTGTGGCAGGCTGGGACTGATGGTGAAAAAACAGCCTGGCATTAGAGTGCCCCTCAAGCCAGGAAAATGAATGATGGGCACTCTGCTCTGTGCTTATGGAAAAATAATTCCCGTAGTGCTGTAGGGAATTCAATCCTTCAAGTTCATGAAATGAAAGGAGCTTGTTAGAAACAGCGCTGGGCCCTGGACCAGAGTGATGGCCTGAGCAATTCCCAGGATTTTTAGGGACATTTCTGAAGGTTGGATGTACAAATTTCAAAACTTTGTTTGATCTAAAGGGGAAGAGATGAAACAGGGTGAATACGGGAATGGGGGGGAGGTCGGTGTCACTGCCACGTGAGAATGGTACTGGGGCAAAGGAGGACCCAAGAAAAGCATGGAAATGTTGGAAAAACACCAGGGGAGGCCACAAAGCTGATATGAGGGTTGGAACCCCTCTGCTCTGAGCCAGGCTGGGAGAGCTGGGGGTGCTCCCCTGGAGAGGAGAAGCTGCAGGGAGAGCTCAGAGCCCCTGGCAGGGCCTGCAGGGGCTCCAGCAGAGCTGCAGAGGGACTGGGGACAAGGCCTGCAGGGACAGCACCCAGGGAATGGCTGCCAGTGCCACAGGGCAGGGCTGGGTGGGATCTTGGCCATGAGGAATTGTTCCCTGGCAGGGTGGGCAGGCCCTGGCACAGGGTGCCCAGAGCAGCTGGGGCTGCCCCTGCATCCCTGGCAGTGCCCAAGGCCAGGCTGGACACTGGGGACAGTGGGAGGTGTCCCTGCCATGGCAGGGGTGGCACCAGGATGAGTTTTAGATTATTCCTCTGCTGGCAGGAAAGGCTGGCACAGCTGGCATTGTTCACCTGCACAGGAGAAGCTTTGGGCTGAGCTCAGGGTGGCCTTGCAGGGCCTGGAGGAGACCCAGGAAAGCTGGAGAGAGACAATTGCCAGGGGATGCAGGGACAGCACACAGGGAATGGCTTCACAGTGAAAAATTACAGGTTTAGATCAGATATTAGGAGCAATTTTCTCCCTGAGAGGGTGGGCAGGGCTGGGATGGAATTCCCAGAGCATCTGGGGCTGCCCCTGGATCCCTGGCAGTGCCCAAGGCCAGGTTGGACATTGGGGCCTGGAGCAGCCTGGGACAGTGGGATGTGTCCCTGCCATGGTAGGAGAGGAACTGGGTGGGCTTTGAGGTCCCTTCCAACCCAAATAATTCTGGAATTCAATACAGGGGTTTTCCAGAGGTCTCTCCTGTTCTTAGCACCCCTTTTTCAGCGAGGACATGGAGCCACTAGCACCAATTCCCATAAAACCCCTATCACTGACAGCTCTGCTCTCTTCCATCCTTCCAGGGGCCGCAGAAGTTCTTTTTCCTGGAGCTCTGGATGTCCCTCCCAGCATCTTTTTCCCCCAGGAATTCAAATTTCCCTTTGGTTGCTGCTCAGCCCTGGCAGCATCAGGGGCTGTCCTGGCAAATTGGAGCTGACAGCTGGAAACTACTCCCATAGATTTCCTATTGCTCCTTTGAACCAGCCTGGATTAAATTGCACCAAAAGGGCTGACAGCTCTCAAATCCCTGCCATTCTATCACATGAAGGGCTGCAAAAATCTGCCTGCTTCCACATATTTCAAAGTCAATGGATATTTAAGCCCAGGAGACATCCTAGAGCCCAGGGTAGAACCAGCACACGTGGGTGTGCTCCTTCTGCATCCAGGCCCAGCTGCAATTCCCAAGGATTGCCCCTGACCAGCATTCCTGGAAGTTCTGAGGACAAAGGAAATGCTTTTAATATAGGTCGAATAACTACAGGCAGGATTTTTTCCCTCAGGAAGAATTCTGGAAGGACACGGCTTTGGGAAGCAATGGAATATCTTATTTTGGACTCATTAATGACAAGAATTACCTGAGTGTGGATGAACAATCCCATGAAAGGAATAAGGAGTGAAGATTATTCCTTGCATGTCAGGTAGCTTAAAAAATCAGTCCTGGGTCTAATTTTAATAAAACTTCTAGAAGATTTTCTGTCTCACATATTTCTAACCCCTCAGAAAAAATTATTGAGCCCAAAAATAATAATTCATAATTAAGTGAGCAGAGAAATGCTCATGCCAACATGCTGGTCACAAAATAATCTCTTTTTTCATAAAAATTAGGATACATTGCCCTGGTTAATTGTGGAGGTGGACTGGAGGGGAAGGAATGATGGCTCTGCTTCCTTAATTTTTTGTACCAAATGTGTTGCTGAGACAGTTGAGATTGTTCACCTGCACAGGAGAAGCTTTGGGCTGAGCTCAGGGTGGCCTTGCAGGGCCCGGAGGAGCCCCAGGAAAGCTGGAGAGAGACAATTGCCAGGGGATGCAGGGACAGCACACAGGGAATGGCTGCCAGTGCCAGAGGGCAGGGCTGGGTGGGATCCTGGCAATGAGGAATTGTTCCCTGGCAGGGTGGGCAGGGCTGGCATGGAATTCCATCCCTGGATCCCTGGCAGTGCCCAAGGCCAGGCTGGGCACTGGGGACAGTGGGAGGTGTCCCTGCCATGGCAGGGGGTTGGAACTGGATTAAATTCCCTTCCAAATCCAAACCTTCTGTGATTCCAGGATTCTCTCCCTCTCCTGTTTGTTGTAAATTCAGCACTGTCACTTTTCAGGGAATATCAGCAGAAAATAATTTCCTGTGATGTCTCTGAGTCCTGTCCCTCCAGATCCAAGTGGGTGTAAATAACTTCCATCGAGGACTCTGGATATTCCTCTCTCACCCACAGGCTCGTGGACACCAGTCAAGCTTCCTTTTTGAGGGGGAGTTATCAGCAATCAGGAACTCCTTAATTAACGCTCAAGAGGAAAAAAAAAATTAAACAATCTTATTCCTCTTCCTTCATTGATACAGGAGAAAGAAAATTATTCACATCATCATTGTCACGTTTTTAAGTCCCTTAAATAACCAACCCCCAGACATGTAAAAGTTCATTTTGAAGTTGTGGATTTTATGGTTTCTTTGGTCTCTGGATTTGGGACCAGTCTGCTCCAAATCCTGGGAAGTGCTTTGGGACACCCTCAGGTCACTCCAGCCACTGCAGCAGTGGCAGCCTGGCCTTGGCACCCCTTGAGAGGCCAGCAACGACTGGGACAGCACTTCCCCAACTTCCAAACTCTGTGTCCTGATGGGGCAGATGAAAATAAACAATTCCCAGAGCTGGCAGTGTCCTCAGAGTGCTGGAGAAGTGACATCGTGGCTGACCCACACAAACACACACACTGGGGACAGATTTAGGTTGAATTTGTGCTTTCAACTCAGAAATCTACTTTTCAGTCCATACACACTGCTCTGCCTCTTTATTGATTTTTAAAATACTGGATTTGGGTAGGAATAATGTGGGATTTAACCAAGTGCAGAGATTTCATGGAATCATGGAATGGTTTGGGTTGGGAGGGACCTCCCAATTCTATTCCAGGACCTCCCCACCCTCACAAGGAGGAAATTGTTCCTAATATCTGATCTGAACCTGTAATTTTTCAGTTTGAGGCCATTCCCTGGGTGCTGTCCCTGCATCCCCTGGCAATTGTCTCTCTCCAGCTTTCCTGGGGCTCCTCCAGGCCCTGCAAGGCCACCCTGAGCTCAGCCCAAAGCTTCTCCTGTGCAGGCTGAAAATTTCATGGATTTTTCATGAATCCTACATGGATTTCATTTATTATCACAATCAAATATGTCCCTTAAAGTCTGATTCTGCAATTTGAGTGTCTGCGTGTGGCCTTTAAGGTCACTGTGGATTCTTTGATTTGATGCTCAGGACTAATGTGGATTTTATTGGGTGTGATAATTTCCACTGTGTGCTTCTATACCAGGAACAATGAAAAATCAGCTTGGTTTAGTTTAATGCTGTTTAAAAAATATGGATGAGGGTCAGCTGTGGCCTTCCTTGAGGTTGTTAAAATGGGAATGTCTCAAAAGAAATTTGGGAGGTTTTTTGGGAAATCAGTTGTGACTCAGAGACCTGCACCGGTTCCCCCCAACCCATGAGAGCCATCACTTTCTCCAGGCCAAAATCCCAGAGATTTAAGAGCATTTCCATTCCAAAGGCCAAAATTCCTTGGCATCCTCTCTTTACGACCCTTGAAATGCCAGTGTTTGATTTTCTGCACCAAGCCATGTAAACATATCCTCTATTTTTATCAGCTGCCACAAGGATTTAATCCTCAAGTTTCCAGGGAGGGAAGAGTTCCGCACATGTTGCAGCTCTTCAGTAAATTCATCATGATCCAGCAGGTTTTACACAAGTAAAACACAGATACTGCAGGAAAAGTGGTGAACAAAACTTCCAGGCTCTAAACAAAGTTTGAGGAGGATCATTAAATCAATGCTGGTTTTAATTTTATTTTTCTTACCAAAGGGAAAAAAAATAAGAGGGTCATGAATTCTTATCAAGCTTCCTTAAAGGACAGCTTGGCATTGGCTCTGACTTCTTAAAATTAAAATTATATTGATTTTCCATTTTATTAAATAAATATGCCTCCCTGAGCTCTCTTTAGGAAAAGAAAAATGTTTTCAGTGCAATTTTCTCTTCAGCAATTGCCTGGATTTTGCCTGTGGAATGCTCATCTCCATCCAAATTAAGGGACAAAGGGATTAGGATTTTAGGACCCAGAATAGTCCTATTTCCAAGCAATTGGTGCCACAGGACAAGCTTGATCCTCTCAAGACAAATAAATAAAAATAAAATTCTCTTGGTGCTTTGGTTTAAAACTCTCCGTGAATGTTTCCATTGCTTGGGATAGGAACTGGAAGTTGTAGCGGAGTGGGATTTGAGCACTATTGAATACTTTGGGATCAAACCTGGCAATTTCCTAAAAGGGAACAATTCCCAATGGGAATTGGGAAATGGGAATCGACAATTCCTGAGTGGACAAAGCTGGGAATTATCCCATCCATTAGAGCCTGGTGGTATCGGTGTAGCTTAGGAAGATGGAAAAGACAATTCCCAACAAAAAGCGTCCCTTGGCCTCAGGCGCAAAGGGACATTTTTGAAGGGACAGCACCAACCCTGCTTGTCTTTGACCCTTCAGAGGCAGAGCAGGAAGAAGCTGAGGAGGCAGATCCCAGAGTTTGGTGGGAGATCCCAGATTTCCCTCCTTGGTCTTGGGCTCAGTTTCCCTGGAAAGCTCCAGACTGGTCATCTTTTCATGGGAAAAATCCTTCCCTGGGAGGGTGGGCAGGGGCTGGGATGGAATTCCCAGAGCAGCTGGGGCTGTCCCTGCATCCCTGGCAGTGCCCAAGGCCAGGCTGGACACTGGGGACAGTGGGAGGTGTCCCTGCCATGGCAGGGGTGGCACTGATGATCTTTAACCCAACCCAAACCATTCCATGGTCCTGTAGGATGAGACGCTCCAAAGGAGCTCTTAGTGCTTCCTGTGCTGTGTGTGATTGAAATGGAATAATTTGGGAAGTATTATTTGCATAAAGGATTTTAGGACCCAATTCAAGCCCCTGAGAGATGCCAAAACTCCCTCATTTTTTTGGAGAGCCAGTTAAGACTCCATCACATAATTTACAAAACACGAGCACTCAAGAGCTGGGAGATGAATAATTGAAGAGCTCATTAATCTCACACTCCCCACACCATAAACACAATTATCCACTGAAGCAGCTCTGCACAAGTGAACATCTCATCACCACACAAGGCCCATCCTTCTGATTCCAGCTTCAGAATATTCCATCAGGAACCGCCCAACCAAAAACCATGGAATGAAACTGTCCTGAAATCCAGCAGTGACACAGGCACGGCCACATGGAAACTGAATTTCAGCTGAATTTCTCATCACTGCATTCCATGTTTTCCTTCTTTTATTCCACTTTGGAATGGCAGGAGAGGTGTTTTTTTCTACTGGGAACGAAGTTTTGGACCCAAACTGTGTTTTTTCCATGCTGGCTGTGATGGGATTCCGAGATAATGGAAGGTCAGGAAGTACTGCCTGAATCTGCTGGCAGAGGGATTTAAGGTGGATTTTTGGTAGGAGCGAAATAATCCCACAAAATCTAATTTTAACCACATTTTAGGAGGAAAATATAATTCTGAGTTTGGAAGGAATAATAATGCCTTTCCACATCCATTTTTCTGCAGTGGAATTACTCAAGGAAACACCTTCCCTCTGGCATTCCTAAAGGAAATTCCAGGGAACTGAGCATTCCTTACCTTATGGCATTTCCACAAAAACACCTTCTCTTCCATTATTTTATTTAGAAGAGAGAAAAAATAGTTTTTCATGAAAACTCTCAGGAATATCCTTCCCAGAACACTCCAAATTACACTCAATTTTCTGGGCTGATTTCTTTCATGGGCCAGTCAGAGAAAGGTATAAAAACCACACTTTTGGGGTTACCTGATTCCAGGGAATTGTGACATTCCTGGATGTGTATTTTTTCCACCCGGGCTTTTGGTTCACAAATAGATTTCAGGTGTCCAACACCTGGACTCTTCTCCATTGTTAAATAAAGATTTTTTTCCTGTGTTTTGTATTCCGTTTTATTATATTCCCTCTCTTCCCAGAATTTCTGCCCTAGACTCTACAAAGTGAAACAGAAACCCTTGCATCACTGACCAATTTGCATCAGTTCCAAGACTTTGTCACTTCCTTTCTCTTTCCAAAATGATTTTATTTTATTTTATTTTATTTTATTTTATTTTATTTTATTTTATTTTATTTTATTTTATTTTATTTTATTTTATTTTATTTTATTTTATTTCATTTCATTTAATTTATTTTATTTTATTTTATTTTATTTTATTTTATTTTATTTTATTTTATTTTATTTTATTTTATTTTATTTTATTTTATTTCCTCCAGCTGTTTTCCTTTCCCACTGACAGTCCACCTCTTGGAAATCCCAGGTTTTCCTCTTGTCTTCTCAATTTTCTCCCTCATTTCTAAAACCTTTACCAGGGAGAGCTGCTAATGCTCTACAGTTGTTGGTCCTGGACTGTTTCAAGGGATTTGATGAAAGGCAAGTATCAAAAAATCTTGGAATTTTCCAATATTTGCTCTTGTTTTCAGTTTAACAGATCTGTTTGAAAATAATCTATTGATTTTCCCTTCTCCCAGCACTCCTGAAACTCTTCTCTTTCCATTGCTGTCCGAGATCATTCATGGATTGGGAAGAACAAGGGGTGCAGAACGTTCCTCCTTTGTGGCAGGGGTGGCTGCAGGCTGGAGGGGCATATCAGGAAATCACAAAATTCCAGACTGGTTTGGGTTGGAGGGGCCTCAAAGCCCACCCAGTGCCACCCCTGCCATGGCAGGGACACCTCCCACTGTCCCCAGTGTCCAGCCTGGCCCTGGGCACTGCCAGGGATGCAGGGGCAGCCCCACTGTGTTCTATTTTCTGGGAATGTCCTGACGAAGGTGGGAATGATGAATCTGACTCCATGCTCTCTGAAGGCTAATTTGTTACTTTATAATACTATATTATATTGAAGAATGCTATACTCAGCTATACTGAAGAATACAGAAAGCATACTTACACAATGCTAAAAAGATAATAATGAAAACTCGTGGTTCTCTCCAGAGTCCTGACACAGTTTGGGCCCTGATTGGCCAAAGAGTGAAAACAACTCACTGCAGAATCCAATGGAACAATCACCTGTGGGTAAACAATCCCCAAACACATTCCAAAGGAGCAACACACAGGAGAAGCAAATGAGATAAGAATTGTTTTCCTTTTCTCTGAAGCTTCTCAGCTTCCCAGGAGAAAAACCCTGGGCTAGGGATTTTTCAGAGAATGTGAATCTCACAACAGCTGCTCTGGGAATTCCATCCCAGCCCTGCCCACCCTGCCAGGGAACAATTCCTCATGGCCAAGATCCCACCCAGCCCTGCCCTCTGGCACTGGCAGCCATTCCCTGGGTGCTGTCCCTGCATCCCCTGGCAATTGTCTCTCTCCAGCTTTCCTGGGGCTCCTCCAGGCCCTGCAAGGCCACCCTGAGCTCAGCCCAAAGCTTCTCCTGTGCAGGTGAACAATGCCAGCTGTGCCAGCCTTTCCTGCCAGCAGAGCTGCTCCATCCTCTGCCCATCCTGGAGCCTCCTCTGGGCTCTGCAGCAGCTCCAGCTCCTCCCTGCAGGTGGGAAATCACCTGTGGGGGCTCGGGAGGTATTTTCCTCCCCATCCAAACCAATTTCAGCAGGACCAGAATTCCTCTGTGACTCCAAGCAAAGCCATTGCCCTGCAAAGCCCACCTGATGCTCTTCTGAGAGCCCAGATGGTTCGAGGCTCTGGAATGTTCCTGCTCCAAGGCCAGCAGCGATTCCTGGAGCTCAGGTGACTCATTAATATCCCCCCCGACAGGCCCGATTGAAATGCACGCTGAAAAACGACTTCTTCCTGTCGGAGCTCGTTAGGTTTTATGCACAAAACAAAATCATTATTCAGAGATCTGGAACTCCTTTCCTAAAGTGGGCATCTATTGAATATCCCCAGTGCAATTCTTCCTCCTAATATGGTAATTCGTTATCTGGATTTAATTATCTGCGAGGTGAAAGGTTGCTGGGCACTGTTGTTCTGCAGGAGCCCAATGGAAATTTTTAAGTACTTTCACTCTGTCTTTACAGATCAATCTTCCTGCTAATGACAACCAATACTTTCAGCTATGATTACAGAGCAGCTCCATCTTTTCATGAGCCGAGACTCTTTGGAATCATAAGTATTGATCTTTTTAATAGAAGTCAAGAAAAATGAAATTACCGGGGCTTCTTTTTGCAAAACTATGATAAATGGCAACTGGGAAAGTTACACAAGAGTTTTTTCTTTTATTCCTTTTTTTTTTTTTTCCCTTTGCTGTGGATTATTTTAATCTCAAAAAACGATGGGCTTTTTAATAATGTTTGTCTTTCCATTATGCACATTTGCAGCAAAGCCAGAACTTATTTTTGTATGACTTTATATAACCACATTTAAGCAAAGCCACGCCAGAATTGCCTTGCTGGTATATTTAGGTAACCATCAAACAGACTCTGGGCTAAAGGAGAAAGCTGGTTTTAGATGCCAAGTGGTTGTATTTTCTTGGCATCTCTGAGTTAAATCCAATTTTTGAGCAGTGTTTTGAGCCGTCTACAATCAAATATTCATTTGTTTGTTACACAGAGCTCGCCCTTCATTGCTTGTAATATTGTGACAAGTGACTTCACCTTCTCTGTGTTTTCTCTCTTCCCAGAAGTCTCATCCTGGCTTTCACATCTCCCATTTTCAATGGGCATTTATGGCTCTGCCTCTTGCTCCATGTTGTAAACCTGTAGTATCTGAGCAGGGAATGCTCCTGTGCGACCCTGACCCAGAGGTTTCAGGGACCAGGTCCTGTGCACCCCATTAAAATCTTCATTTTCCAGTCTGAATCCTCATTCTTATGCCAACAAAATAGCAGGAAAAACAGATTGGATCCTGCATTAATTGGAGTGATTCCTCTTGATTAAATTCCATTGTAAAAGGAGTGGCAGAGATAAACTTGATAGGAGAAAAGATGTGGACAAATCACAAGATGGGAGATGTAAACTGGTGGCTCTTACTGGTGTTAATGGGAACTGGGGGATGTCCTGCAGGTATTTAAGACCAGAGCCACAGGAAAACTCAATTTCAGGGGAAAGTTCCAAATTTTCTCATTGCCTGATTGATCCTCAGTGTTGTAAATCCATGGCCTTTCCAGGCTGATTTCCACCAGGCAATTTCCTTTTTTTCTAATCACACCCCCATAATTTTTTAACTTCCTCTTCATTTTTCATCATAGGAAGCCTCAGCTCACAGAGATTTGGGTTTATTGCTGTCCTTGGAACTCTCCATATTTTTCTGTCACATTAATTCCTGAACATTTTGTTAACCTCTGTCTTTTGCTGGTTTTAGATGTCTGGATTTAACACATTTTGTGCTTATTGGCACCTGCATCCCTGAAGCTGCACTGACAGAATAACTTGTTTTTTAAAACAAAGCTATTAAGAAACTAAAATAAATATATTAAGTTATAAGAAATATATGTATAATAGAAATATTGTACTTATTATCTATATATTATATATAATAAATATATGAAGTTATTAAGAAACTAAAATAAATATATTAAGATATAATAAATATATAATGTAAATGTAATATATAATATATATGATATATAATATATAATATATAATATATAATATATATGATATATAATATATAATATATATTATATATAATATAATATATAATATATAATATATAATATATAATATATAATATATAATATATAATATATAATATATAATATATAATATATAATATATAATATATAATATATAATATATAATATATATATTAAATTACTAAGAAACTAAAATAAATATATTGCAATGCAGTTTTACATGCACCTCCCCAATGTTGTTAATTTGCATATTCATTAAATCATAAACAGAGATTTCTTTGGTGAACTTGTTACCATTCTGTAAAAACCAACAAGAAACTCAATAAAAATGGCATTTTCAAACTGAGCACGAATGATTTCAAGACCTACTGAAATATCCTTCACTATTTTTAATGAAAACACTTAAAATAATAAAATCTGTGGGTTTTTAAAGTCATAATACACAAAATTTCTGTTTCATTCACAGAGTTCCTAAACTGTGCTTGAATGGGAGGGTTCACCCAGCTCCATATCTTTTGTTTTATTTTATCTTTTGTTTTTTTTTTTTTCCTTGTTTTTTGACTTTCTGCTGCTGCTGGCCATTGTTGGAATCCCATGGATTCCTGGCCCAATTATTCCACTTAAATTCATGGGGTCATGGAATGGTTTGGGTTGGGAGGGATTCAAATTCACCTCGTTCCAGCCTCTGCTATGGGCAGGGAAATTCCCACCACCCCAGGCTCTTCCAAGCCCTGGATATGCTTCTTTTTAATATTCCATTCGCAGGAATTATCATAATTAAAATTTGGGTAAAAGTCTCAAAAGCTTGTTGGTTATATTTTATATTATCTCATTTTCATGGACTAAACGTTTTCAAGGTAATTTTTTGTGTTCCATATGGACCGGGCTCTCTCTGTTCAAACCAGGGGATAAAATAATTTTGGGACATTCTGCACTCAGATGTTGAAAATCCAGATATAAATTGGAAATCTGGGTTGAACCCATGGCAATTATTTAACAATTTAACAATTTAAAATTTAAAGTTAACAATTCCTTCTTTTCAATGGTACAGGATGGTTCAGCATGGCTTAAAAATCAGTTGGAAAAGCCAGTTTTAATGTGCCTTTCTTTGAGTTTATTTTACAGAATTTTATTGATTTTACTGACAGTTTTTTGTGATTTAATGAAGATTCCACATTGGGAATGAGAGTGCAAAGCTGCACTGCAATATATTTATTTTTAAATTAAATACTGATATTTATTTAAATTTTTTATATATTTATATTTTTGTATTTACACTGATTTGCATTTTATGCATATTATTTACATTAATAGCAATATTATATCTATATCCATATCTATATCTATATCTATATCTGTATCTATATCTATATCTATATCTATAGCTATAGCTATATCTATATATCTACATCTATGTATATATTTATATTCATGTATTTACACTTATTTACATGGTAAGGATATTATTTACATTTCTACCAATATTATTTAAATTAATATTTATATTTAAATTTATATTTATCTGGCAAAGCCAAGTTCTGGTGCCAGTCCAGCTGAAGCCATGAAAAAACATTTATTTGGGAAAACATTTTTGACTGTCTTGGTTTGAACACTACAAATTAATTTGGTGGCCAGTTGGGATTGAGAACATGAAATTTCCATCTCAAAGATAATTTGTGAGAAGTGACTTTGGGATTATTTTTGCAGCAGATACCAGGTAATGTTTAAAACACAGGCAGAATTATTGGTGTTCCATCCTTTCATGGGTGTTTTCAGCTCCTATTTTTAGATTTAAACCCATTTTTTTTAGCAAGCATAGGAAAGTCCACGGACTAAAATTTATTAGAAAACAGAATAAATAATCCAGCCACTCAAATTAGTCCATCTAACATTTCTTGTGATAAAGAAAAGGTATTTATGAGTAGATTTTACAGCCAAAATGTCCAGCTGCTCCTGTGTTTTTCCCTTGAGGATGCTCCTCATTTCTTTGAATAAACCAAATAAAACTTGTCTGGGTACCCCCATCCCTTCTATGCCAAAAAATTACTTTGCAATTTTGAATTCTTTTCTTCTTTAGTGGAAACTTTAGGGGATGAGGCTGAAAGAATGATTTGTTGTAAAAATGCTGGTTTATATGTGGAACATTTGCAGAAAAAGCAGTTTTGTTTCATTCTTTAGGGTGGTTGAGTTTTGCCTCCAGGCAAGATGAAAATTTGGAGTATGTGTGTAGAAAAATAAACAAAATTAAATATGGTGAAAAAATGTAGAGACAGATTTCAGCATTTATTTTCTCATTTACAATTTCTCTAAGGCAATCTTTTAATTTTCAGTATATTTTTATTATGCTTATATGAATAGAAATAAAATAATATAAATATTTGTATTTTAAAATATTTATAAAGACTTATATTATGCAGTCTGGCAGATAATTACCTGAAATTCCCAGCAGTTTTTGCTAAAATTCAGCATTTCCTTGCAATTTTCTTGTAGTGAGATCAAAGATCCATGGTTGTTTTTCATTGGAATTACAGATTAAAATAGTTTATCTATTTATTTACCCATTTATCTATTTATAGGTAGTGCTGCTTGGTAAATACTGTAATTTTTAATATTTAACAAGTTTTTATAAGATTTTATTTCCTAATTTTGGGAACAAAGATTGCTTTGGAGAAGAAGAATGAAAATTCTGAGTAATTTATGAATTAGGAATGGGAAGGAGGGAAAGAAGAGAAATAAATTATTTGGCCAAAAAAATCATGGAATTGCTTACAATGTTCAGCACTAGATATCTCGGGAAAATATGTCATATCTTGGAAAAATCTTGGAAAAATCTGGGATATTCTGAGAAAGCAATGGAACAGTTAAATCAGCTAAATCTGTGCTGGGTATTCCCAGAAGAATAAGTCAAAAACCACTTATTTAAAATGGGAAAATATTTGGACTCACAAATTATTTTTTCCATTCAACTCTTTTTTTTTTTTTTTTTAATGGAAAACTTTTGTTCTGATGAAACAAATTTTTTTTTAAATGAAAAGTCTTTAATGGAAATGGGATTCAGCTGTTTGCTTTTTTATTTTTTCCGTTTTTCCTGGAAAATCTTGGCTTTTTATTGGAAGAAGAAATTACAAAGCAGACAAGAAAATAACATTTCACACAGGAGTGAGTGCTCCATCTTTGCTTGTCTAAATATTGGAGCTCAGAAAAGAGCTGGAATATCTCTGGTGAGGATCCCAGCCCCATTTCCATGGGAAAAAAGGAAAATATCCTTTTTGACTGCTGTAGGAAGAGATGTGGGAGCTGGGATTTTGAATATCTCTGGTGATATTTCTAGGATATCTCTGGTGAGGATTCCAGCTCCATATCCACAGGAATAAAAGAAAATATCCTTTTTTACTATTGTAGAAGAGAAGTGGGAGCTGATGAATATCTCTGGTGATATTTCTAGAATATCGCTGGTGAAGATTCCAGCTCCATTTCCATGGGAAAAAAGGAAAATATCCTTTTTGACCACTGTAAAAAGAATAGTGAGAGCTGGGATCTTGATTTTGCTGAAGGAAACGAGGAGAAAAAAGGGAAATTCCTGGCTCAGATGGAATTCTGACAGCTGGCAGCAGAAATTGTTTTCCCTCTGGAATTTGATAGCTGTTAATTCGTCTTCTCCTTGGCTCTCTCCAATGAACAGAGGTTTTTTTTTTTTTTTTCCCTGATAAGGAATTCATATTGTTAAACTCCACATGAACTCCAAAAAGATGGAGGTCCAAATGCTTCCCAGCAGATATGAACAGCAAATGTCAGGGGAAATTGAATTTACGGGGCTTTAATAAAATCAGCTGGGTTTTGGAATCTGGCTCTGGGTGTTTTGGGAGGAGCAATCACTCTTGGGAAACGAAGTCAGGGATGAAATGTAGCTCAGGGCTAATTGGGAGGGGATCGATGGATTCCGTGTAGGAGAGAAAATCAGGCCATGAGAAAATGGGGAACTGCCCCTGAAATTGAATTTTCCTGTGGCTCGGGTCTTAAATACCTGCAGGACATCCCCCAGTTCCCATTAACAGCAGCAAGAGCCACCAGTTTATATCTCCCACCTTGGGATCTGTCCACATCTTTTCTCCTGTCATTAAGTTTATCTCTCCCACTCCTTTTGCAATGGAATTTATCCAAGAGGAGGGGCCACAATTGTGATCCAATCTATTTCTCCTTCCATTCTGTTGGCACAAGAATGAGGATTCAAACTGGAAAATTCAAACTGGCTCCTGGGGTTCACAGGAGCCATTCTGAAGGAGCAGCAGTTTTAATTTAAAAGAGGGCTCTGTTCTCCTCCCTTTGAGGGGCTGAAAATTGGGAAAAAAAAAATCATGGAATAGGGTGGCCTTGGTGGGAATTTGGTTGCCCACTCCCTTTTGTGAGTTCTGGTGGGGATTTGAAATAAATTCCCTGATTTGAAATGGAATGAAATGCATTAAAATTGGTTGGAATTGGATGAAATGGATTGAAATTGATTGGAGTTGAATGAAATTTATTGAAATTGATTGAAATGAAACAAAATTAATTGGAATGGAATGAAATTAGTTGAAATTGATTGAGATAGAACGGTGATTTGAAATAGACACTACCTGCCACGAAAGACTCCATCTACACAACTGATCCCCCGTGTTTTATGGAGAAATGGTGATTAATCTACCACTAATAAATTAATACTATATAAATATATTGATAATATTTACTAATGATAATAATATTAAATTTTGTGCCCTTTTATCTACCAGTCTGCAACAGCTCCATAAGATCCAAGCCTTTACTCGCTCCCCACAAAGGAGAAAAGGGCAGAGAAGTGGCAGAAATTCCAACCTCCACAGGCACATCCAGGTGAGCCCAGCCCACAGGTCCAAGAGGGGGATTTGGAGTGAGGAAGGAAGGAAAAAGGGAAGTGCACCTCACCCAACAGGGGTAGGAAAACTGGGAATTGCCACTGGACACTCCACAAGTCACAGGCTGTAATGCAGGGGATGGGCAGAGCAAACAGAAAATTTGGAAATACAGGAGGAATTGGGTGTGTGTGGAACTGGCAAAGAGGGGATGGAGAGCAGAGCAAGCCCAAAGTGCAGCCTGAGCTGGGGACCACCTGCTTCCCACATCCAGAGGTCCTGCTGCAGTTTAGGGAGGTGTTCCTGAAATGTCTCCAACGTTTCTCAGCACGGAAAGCAACAGGTGAATGTTGGGCTTCTTCTCTTAATTCCTTCCTAATTGGAGGAAGGATTAATGAACTCTCTGAAACAACACAGATCAGATAAATTAAAAAAAAAATAAAATCAGTGAAGGAGTGGTCAGGCATTGGAATAGATTGCCCAGGGAGGTGGTGGAGTCACTCTGGAAGTGTTCAGGAGGTGTCTGGATGTGGCACTTGGGATATAGTTTAGGGACGGTGGTGGTGGGGCTGGGGTGATGCTGGGACAGGATGATCCTGAAGGGATTTTCCAGCCTTTTTGATTCTGGGAAAGCATTTTTGGGGATGCAAATGAACCATGTCCGGGTTCCTGACGGGGCTCAGTGCCAAACTTCATCTGCTCAGCGCCAAAACACCCACTGCCTTCTCCCTTGTGCTGGACTGAGGTGAAACAGCAAACTACACATTTTCCTACTCCCCTTCTCTTGCCCACGAGGGACTTTGGCAGATTTTATAATTTCCCAGCCACATGTTGGTGAAACAGGTGGCAAATATCAGCCAAGTGTCTGAAAAATGGGATTTGAACGAAATCTTCTTTCCTGCAACATCTCGCCATGTCTGCTGACCATAAAATTTAATCAGGTGATCAAGAAGAGCAAGCATGGCAAACTTTGCATTTGACACGATCTCTCTTTGTATTTTCCTTCTAATTATTTCCAGGTGCTTCTTTGGATTAAAAAAAAAAAAGGGTTTTTCATCTGCTCCTTGGCCTGGATATTCCATAGGATTCTTCAACAATGCTTAGACAGCTTTAGCCAAAATCTTTGTGACAATGCTGTGAGGTGAGAGTCCTGGGGAGAAGCTAGAACTGGTTTTAGGGCAGCTAGAACTAGTTTTGGGGTATCTAAAACTGGTTTTAGGGCAGCTAGAATGGTTTTATTCATGTTTATGAACATGAAATCCAAGGAAATCAGAGAGCTTGATTTCAGAATCATTTTATCTCATGTTATTCCTGAATGCCACCCATTTCCCACTGCTCTGTTTTCCTCCAGTGAGGATTTCCTCACAGAATATCAAAATAATAACAATTTTTGCTTGGACTACACAAGAATAAGTTACCACTGGCAGCTCTCTCGTAGCTGCTTTAGACCTCAATCTCCTGTAGGGTCATAACATCTGTTCTGCATTTAGTGAATTCCTAATAATATATTAAAAAAGAGGGGATTTATTATGTGAGTGCTGACTGCTGGAGATTTTTCCAAGTGCTGAAATTGGTCGGGAGGTTATCCTGAAAAAGCTAAATATAGCTATTTCTATATTTTCACCTATAGCAGCTGCTATTTTGGTCCCTCATCCCAAATCAAGCTGCACAGCAGAGAGTGGAAATATCCCCTTTGTTTGCAGGATTGGGCCTCCAGGATTATTGGAGTCCTTGTGCAAGGAAATCCTCTCCTGGGGGAGTTTTTAGAACTGGAATGTGAGTGGGTAGAAGAAGTCTCAGGGAAACACAAGCAAGGCTTAAAATCAGATTTTTTTTTTATTTTTTTTTTTTAAGAGAGAATGGACCTACTTCAGGTTAATATTTAGAAAATTTACTAAGGCCCAGGCTGGACCCTCTGGCCAGACTTAAACTGGGTGTGTTGGAGCTGTCTGATAAATCAAATACCTTGCTATTCCTGAGGGCAGGAGGAGAAATTCCCTCTACAGCACTGAAAGGAGGTGGAGTGAGGTGGGGTCGGCCTCTTGTGCCACATCCCAAGTCAAAGGACGAGAGGAAATGGCCTCACATTGCACCAGGGGAGGCTCGGGTTAAATACCAGAATTTTTTCTCCTTGGTGGAATGGTCAGGCCTTGGGCTGAGCTGCCCAGGGAGGTCTGGAGCCCCTGGAATTGTCCCAGAGCAGTCTGGATGTGGCCCTGGGGACAGGGACAGGGATTGGGGTGGTGCTGGTGGGGCTGGGTGATCCTGGAGGGCTCTTCCCACCTTGGTGATTCTGTGATTCTCTGTAGGGATTAATTGCAATCCAGCTGAGTGAGGAGCAACCAACTTAACTGCCACTGCCCATATCCTGAGCCTGTGACTGGATTCTGGATATTTTATGGAGATTTCCCACTAGGTCATGAAAATCTGGGTTCTTTTTGCCTCCTACGTCAGTGGGTAGGAAAAATAACTTCCCATTTGTGCTGCAGCCGGAACCCTCAGTGCTGGAAATGCAGTTTGTGTGTGCCTCTTGTGCTCTGAGCTTTATTTGCCTTGTGGGTGGGTGGCGATGACATTTCCCCACAGGAAAATACCAACTGCACAGCCTTTTCCCTCTTCCCAGGCCGTGTCATCAGCGCTGTGGGATGGTTGGAAGTCAGCAGTTCCTCCTCCTGTCCGGGCTCCTGGTGATCCCAGACTGCTGTCCCTGTTGGTGTGACACTCCTGTCCCTGTTGGTGTGACCTTCCTGTCCCTGTTGGTGTGACCTTCATGTCCCTGTTGGTGTGACCCTCCTGTCCCTCTTGGTGTGACCCTCCTGTCCCTCATTCTGTGACCCTCCTGTCCCTCTCTGTGTCACCCTCCTGTCCCTCTCTGTGTGACCTTCATGTCCCTCTCTGTGTGACCCTCATGTCCCTCTCTGTGTCACCCTCCTGTCCCTCTCTGTGTGACCTTCATGCCCCTCTCTGTGTGACCCTCCTGTCCCTGTTTCTGTGACCCTCCTGTCCCTCTCTGTGTGACCCTCCTGTCCCTCTCTGTGTCACCCTCCTGTCCCTCTCTGTGTGACCCTCATGTCCCTCTCTGTGTGACCCTCCTGTCCCTCTCTGTGTCACCCTCCTGTCCCTCTCTGTGTGACCTTCATGCCCCTCTCTGTGTGACCCTCATGTCCCTGTTTGTGTGACCCTCCTGTCCCTCTTGGTGTGATCATGGCTCCCTCTGACACCAGGAATGTTTTCCATGAGTGCCTAAGGAAATCCTTGGTCAGGATAAACAGCTCCCTGCTCCTTGCCTGCTGCCAGGAAGCTCTAAATACATCCTCTGTGCTAGGCTGATTTTTTTTTTTTTTCTTTTTTTCCCCCATTTTTATTGCTCCACGCTGGAGTTCAGTCCTGGAGTCTAAGCCAGAAAATCAAAGCTGTGTTGGAACTGTTGAAAGGCCACAGACCTTGCTCAAAGTTCAGGTATTTCAGATTCCTGGGAACATGTGTTACCATTTACATGGCATGGGGTTTTTTTGGGACAGAGCAGCTCTGCTGAGACCTTCCTCCAAGAAGTCCAACTTTTCCTGGTGACAAATCCCCTGAAAAGGACCTTTCACACTTTGTGCCCCCCAAAATCTTGGTCAACTCCACCTCTGCTCTCCAGTGCTCGGCCAGTCCTGCTGTGATCAGGAATCATGGAATGCCTGGGCTTGGAAAGGACCCTCAGGATTTTCCAGTTCCAACCCTGCTGCCGTGGGCAGGGAACCTCCCAGCCTTGTATTTGCAGGAGGAAAGGTGAAGGGCCAAGCAAAGCTTTGATTTTATTCTTAAAAGGCCAAACCAAACCAAAACCTCTTCGTGTTCTTTCCAGCCTGGGTCATGAATTCCAAATGCTGATATAATTGGAGAGACTGAAATCATGGAATCATGGAATGGTTTGGGTTGGAAAGGACCTCAAAAATCATCTTGTTCCCATCCCCTGCCATGGCAGGGACACCTCCCACTGTCCCCAGTGTCCAACCTGGCCTTGGGCACTGCCAGGGATCCAGGGATGGAATTCCATGCCAGCCCTGCCCACCCTCACAGGGAACAACTCCCAGTTCCCAAGATCCCATCCAGCCCTGCCCTGTGGCAGTGATCATCTCAGCCCTCCTGGAATATGTGTTTTCCAGGGATTTTTTTAAGGCAGTTTTCTCTTAAAATTCAGTATTTATCAACAGATTGAGAAAAACACAAGAGATGTGTAGAATAAGCCTTTTCCTTTTAAGTTGAAAACTGTTCCCTCAAATAAGAATTTCTACGTGCAATTAATTATGGATGACAACTCAGAATGGATGATTTTGATCAGCCCAGGGATTATTTTCCTGGGTAATTTCAGTGAACAATGCTTAAAGTTAAAAGCATTCTGGTGCTCGCAACGATGGCACACAGGAAGATAATGTTTGAAAATATAATACAGGCTGAAAATTCAGAGCTGTGCATCATCTCTGGTGGTGCTGAGGGTGCAGATTGCCCCACTGTGGCTATGAGAAGACAAAAGGACCTGGAAAACAGCAAAAAATCTGGGAATGAGAATGAAACGAGGATACAAGATGGGATTGAGACACAGAAAGGGTCTGAGAGATAGAAAGGGGCAAAAGAATGATGATGGTTAAGGGGCTGTGGGAGGAAGAACAGGGAAAATAGTTGCATGGACTGAAACGATGGGAATAAAGTGGGAATGGGAGCAGCTATGAAAAAAGGAGTGTGATAAGAGGAAGGAGTGGTAGGGACAGAAGAAGAGGAAACTGGCTTCTTCTTCAACCCTAAAGAAGAGGAAACAGGATCATAACAGCTCTGAAAAACACTGCTGGGAAACCACTTTGTCGGGATCCCTCAGTTTGTTATTGCAGAGTTAATTCCCACCAGCAGATGTTGCATGGTGTTGCACGATGCCCAGATGGACTGGGTTTCTTCCATCCCATTCCTGGCATGAAATGTTTACCCTGTGCTGGGAGGAAAAGCTGCTGTGCTGCCAGCAGAGCCAGGAGGGAGAGCCAGGAGAGGGCTGGGGATGGTGCCTGCTCTCCTGGGATCTCTGCTAATCCCAGAGCCAGGATTTATCTGAATTCCTTCCTTTGCATTTTGGCCTGTGGAGTTATTGTCCAGCACACAGCTGGTCCTGCTGGTGTAGATCATCCCAACACAGTATTGCTTGCAGGTATCCTGGTTTTTCAGAGACATTTTCAGTCCCATATTATGGTGAGAGACCTCTGGTGTTTTCCCTAAACTCAACCCTGGGTTGGCTTCAGGTGGAAATCCCTCAATGCTTACACAAAGGATTGGGGGCAGCACTAAAAAACCCAACCAAAAACAATAAAAAAAAAGGAGAGATCTAAGTCTGCCTTATGCCCTGTGGGGTTTATTTTGCCCAATCACACTGAAAACAAAAGGAATACACCAGGACCAAAATCAGTGGGAAAAAGGATCGGACTAAAGAAGTGTCTGACAGGAGATGCCTAAAAAATCTCACGTGCTGGAGCTTTCAGTGATTTCTCAAAGGCTCAGTGGAGTTTTTTTTTTTGTCAGGGCAGGTAATTATCTCCCCAAACACTCATCAAGTTGCCCGATAATGGCACTGCCTCCTGGGGAAAATCCAGGTGAACCTGTCCTTGGGAAGGGGCATAAAAAGCTTCCGACGTCCTTGGTTTTCAGGGATAGCAGCAAATGCTGGTCTTGTGGAAACATTTCATTTTAATTCCACAAGATCCTCTTAGGTAAACACTGCAACACATTGAATCCATTTTTCAAACCAACTTGTAAAACCAGAAAATCCCCCAGCCTCCGATAGGCAGCAGCATTAATTTCCAGGAGCACAAAGAGGCATTTCAACATCGGAGCGTTTTGGCAAAAGCACAAATGACTTCTTTTCCTTCCCTGCCCTTGAAAATAGCTCTGCTCAACTCTGGGCTTCCTATGATGGAGGGTTCACCATTAATCACCTTTATTTCATATCTGGAGCAATCCATGGGCCTAATCAGCCACTTTCCTGAGGAAATTGGCCAAATCCCGGCGCTTTGAGGCGGGGGATGAATCACAACAACTTTGCTGCTCGGACAAATCCCTTTTCAAGTGCCCTTAGATCTCTTTGGGTTTTGTTTCCTTTTTTTTTTTTTCCCTCACATACAGTGAAGACAGCCCCACAGGAAACAATAATAGTTTAATCTCTGGAAAAATTTCCTTCCTGCACTGCAGCAGCTTTTCAGACAGGTACTCCAAGCCAAGAAAAATTAACAACAACGCATGCCAAGAGCTGCTGTTGTTGCCTTTTACTCTGTCCCTTCCCTTCCCTGGGATTGAAAGCCAGGAAAGGCTCATCCCCTCACCAAACCCCCTCTGATACACATTTTTCCAGGTATAAATGACAATTCCCAGCCGGGAGAACTGACACAGAGGATTCTGCAAAAGCTTCCTGTGGTACCCCCACCATGAACAGCCCCCGTGATTCACATCCCTGCCCACAAACTGTGCTTGGAACCTCCCACAGTCCCTAGGAAGGATTTGCAGGATTGCTCCAAGCTGTCTGTGTCAGGATTAGCTCCTCTGGAGTTTTCCTTCCTTTGACTTGAAGCTCTTCCTTGCTTAACATGGAGTGTGGAGGGAGAAATAGAATTTATTTGTGGGTGTGAGTCAGGGCTCAGCACCATCACGTGGAGTTTTGTTTTGCTTGAGATTTTGTTCGGTTTAGATTTTCAATTTTCCTTTACCTAAGACAGGCTTGGTTTTGGATTTTTGCCCCAGTGGCACAACAGGGGAACACCGACCCTGAGGCAGAGAAGGAAATGAAGAATTGACCCCAGCCCAAACCTCCTGTTTGCCCTTTTGCTTTGCTGCTTCCACTGCCTGTTAACTTGAGCTCTTGGAAACAGATTCCGGTGTTTCCACCTCTGCAGTGCTGTGAAGGAGCTGTGAGGTGAAATAATTGATGTAGAGCCCTCTGCACAGAGCCCAGGTCCAGGCAGTGGATCCAGCAGTGCGGGGATAAGGGAAGGACAGGAGCGCCAGGGGGAATTTTAGTGCAAGTGGGTGACATTTCTGTCCCTGTGTCCCCACTGGTGATTTCCCACCTGCAGAGCTGCCCCAGCCAGGGAGGAGCTGGAGCTGCTGCAGAGCCCAGAGGAGGCTCCAGGATGGGCAGAGGGATGGAGCAGCTCTGCTGGCAGGAAAGGCTGGCACAGCTGGCATTGTTCACCTGCACAGGAGAAGCTTTGGGGTGACCTTAGAGCCCTTTCCAGTGTCCAAAGGTTTTAAAAAGGAGGAAGAAGGACTTTTTATATGGACAAAGAGTTACAGGACAAGGGGAAATGGTTTTAAACTGCCAGAGGTCAGGGCTGGATGGGATCTTGGCAATGAGGAATTGTTCCCTGGCAGGATGGGCAGGGGCTGGGATGGAATTCCATCCCTGGATCCCTGGCAGTGCCCAAGGCACTGGGACAGTGGATGGTGTCACTGCAATTTTCCCCATGATTTGTGGAATTGCAGTCCCTTGTGTTATGGAAACTGGATACACTCAGAGTGAAAAACTGGAGGCAGAACATGAGATGTTTCCCATCAGAATTTTTAACGCTTCCCATCAATAGAACCAAGCGTTACAAAACTCTACTTGTTTATCTTGAGCTGTGCTCTCTTCTCCTTGTAAAACATCAGCTGGATTTTCCAAAATAACGAGAAAAGAGTAAATATATATTGGCCATGTCCTAAAGGAAAGCTTTTCCAAGGAGATTGCTGTTTCTTCCCAGAATGAGAACGTCCTGCTGAGCCGTGGCCGGATCCAGCGCCCACAGGAGGCAGTGGAAGAGCTCCCACTGATGACAGTGGATGTTGGATGAATTCCCACCTCATCCTCGTGTTGAAATGATGAAAACTGAGTTGCTGGGTTCTGGTGAGTACTGGGAAAGCCTGGTGTTACATAAGTTACTTACAATAGGTTGTTACAACTATTAAAGAAAAGCTGATTATTTTTATTAAAATCATATTCTGCTGGTTCCTTTTAAGCTATTCCCAAACTCTTCCCTCACTTTGCTCTTTGGAACGCCTGCTTTACAAACAAAACCTAAAGAAGGACATGGTTTCCTGTTGGTTGGGGAAGGGAGGCTGGAGATTTATTCTTTACAGGGGAAAATGGTTGCTGAACACATGTGACAGCACATGGCCTTGTTCAAACATTCCATCAAATCAAAAGCAGATCCCAGCTCCAATATTCCAGATGAAGGGGCTGGGAGAGGCCCTCACATGGAGTTGTGCTGTGTTTGGGAAGGCAGAGATCAAAGCACTGCACCTCATTCAAGGATTGAGTGGTGAATTTGTCTCATCTGAGCAGCAAGGAATAATTACAAGGAATTATTTGATGTTCCCCTAAGGTGAACCTCCCGGTGACGATGGGACAGGTTCTTCTCTTCCAGGAAAGGCACCATGGATGCTCCACCATGCACTTCCCAGGTGGCATTAAAATAACAGCCCGGTGGTCACTAATTGACATTTTCTCAGTCTCTTTTTTGTCCTGCTCAGGTTTGAGCCCACTTGAGAGACAATTCCCGATGATCCGTGTTGGCCAATCCCAAATTTCCTGCGTCTCTGTATAGAGCTGTGGAAATTCCCAGTTAAATGCAACCAAGTGAATAGGCCACACCTTTGCCCTCAGTCTATGCTGTTCTTTTGAAAACCAGTTAATTTTGCGAGCTATACATTGATTTTCCAGATATATTATGGAACAGAAAACTTAAAAATAGAATTCACCTCTGCTGTTAACAAGTTTTGACCTTTGCTCACATTTGTTGGGGAAAGTAGCTCATAGTACCAATTAACATGAATTATTAACTCCTCCATTAATAATTAATTTATTAGAGGGCTAAAGGCATCAGTCTTTGCCAGCTAACACTATCGAGAGAAAATGAAGCAAACAACACAACCCTAATTAGAACAGCCTAATGAGGATGTCTGGAAGATCTGATGGGATTCAGTCACTCTAAATGCTCTTTATTTCCTCTCTGAAACCACACTGGGTGCAAAGAATCGGGCAGTTAACTCCAGTTCCTGTCGTGCAGGGTTTCTTCCTCCTTTCCGAGAGGAGGGAGCCCACTCAGGAGAGCTCAATTTAGGGATGATTAAGGACTGATGAAGGATGCCACTGCCTAAACAACAGGAATGCTGTCTCTCCCAGTAATGAACAATTCTGGGGCCGTCTGAATCGTTAATGGGCTGCAGGAAAACGTCCATGTCTCGGAATTGTGTGGGATTTCACAAGATCCTTCCTTTGTCATCTGAGCTTGGGCTTTGTCTGCAAAGCTTGGGGTGGTGCCTGAGCTCTCTGTGCTTGTTTTGGGCAGGATGCAACAGTGAAATCCAGGTTGGTTTACCAACTAACATCACACCCTGGAAAAATGTTGATCTTTTTTTGGTCATTTGAGTTTGAGATTTATCTGCAAAGCTTGGGGTGGTGCCTGAGGTCTCTGTCCATGTTTTGGGCAGGATATGATGCCTTGTGCAGGCTGACCCAGAGCAGAGGCTGGGCAGAGCTCCAGAATAAAGCAGGGATTTATTCACAGCATCTCCTCCATGGATGCACCTTGGGCAGCACCAGAGCCCAGCCAGGGCTGCACCCAGGATGAACCAAAATGGCCCCAAAATGCACGGCCGGGCACGGGCTCTGTCCCTGGGATCAGTTCTGCTCCATTTGCACCTTGCAGTTCATTGTCCCATTCCAGCTTTAGCCCTGCAGTCCCACCCTGCTTGTTTTTCTCTCTCCAGCCCACGGGGTTTGTGCTCCTGGGCTGAGATTTGGCTCATTTGTCCTTGGTGCCCAGCTGGAGCAGGAATTGTTTTGTCTCCCTGCTCTGTGCACAGAGCTCACCATCCCTGAATGTGAACCCAGAGCCACACACTAAAGCAGCACAGAATGTGAAAAATAGAAAAGCCAAAACCTGAGGCATCAGATGCAACAGTGAAATCCAGGATGGTCCAACAGGGTACATCACACTCTGGAAAACAATTGAGATGTTCCCCTTCTGATCCATCCCATTTTCAGGTAATTTTCCCATGTTTTATGTTAGTGGCCACATCTTCCTCCTGCTCCTGCTGGGACATGGAGAAACCTCCCAGAGATTCTTTGCTGGGTCACAGTTTCCCTTTTTGTGCCAAATTTGTTCAAATTTATTCCCTTTTTGTGCCAAATTTTTGTCCTTTTTCCTGAATTATATCCTAAAGTTGTCTCTAATCTTCCCTTTTTGCCGAGCTTTTAGTCCCTGATCATGTTGGCAATGTTTTTTGGATAAATCCCAGCCCAAGCTCATCTTTCCCCCTTACTCCTCCCGTGCTCCTTCATTCCAGCTTTTCCATGGCAGCCATGAGATGGGACAATGCTTTCTGCTCCACCTCCTGTCCCACACTGTCAATCTTTTCTTCAGAAATAATGGCAGAATTAAATAAATACAGAAAACACAACTTTTAGCCTCTCCTCAAGCCTTTCTTTCTTTGTTTTGTTTGAAAAATTAAAAAGTCCCTGGTTTGTGCAATAATTCTTCACTTTCTTCTGGTCTTTGGCCCACAGACACATCCCAAAGGTTTGCTGAGCAGATAAGTATTAGAATGACTTAGACTTAGATGAACATTAAATTAATCAGACAACACTCTGGGGGGAAATTGCCACTAATTTCAGATTTTTCATCTCCCAGAAATCAATTATTATTATGCTTATTGATATTGGACTTGTCACTACTCTCAGTACTTTCGCTGTGGTGACAGAGCCTAAGAGGAGAGAGAGGAGGGGAAAAATAGAGTAAATAATTTAGAACTTCTTCCCAAAAGCATCAGAACTTTGAAACCATTTCTGTGTGAGGGAGAAGATAAAAAGAGTGGGGAAATTTGGAAGATTTTACACACGGTCACATCTTTTTGATGTAAAAAGTTTACCCAGCTCTACTCACAAGTTGTGTGGGATAGAGGGTTGACTTAAAGGTGTTTATGACATGTTCTGTGATTTATAATCACAAAATTCCTGAATTATTGAGTGTGGAAAAGCCCTTGTTGCATGCAGAAAGTCATGAAAACGTCTCTGAGCATCCCTCTTTTGGACCAAACAACATTTTCCTCTCTAAATTGGTTGGACTTGTTGAGGACTCTTTAAAACCATCAGAATTTGGCCTTTTTGAAATTAGGATTAATGAAATTTGTGTCAGCAGGGTTCAGGACAAACAAAGAGGGGCTGGTGTTATAATATTGCAGTCACAACTTGTCATTAAATCTGCTTGCTTCACAAACATTAGAATTTCAGAAGAAATTGGACTTTAATCAGAAAATATAGAAAATATTTCCCTGATTATGGAATGATAACAATCATTACTACAGCAGCCACCAAATGCTCCTATAAATCTTGTTAATGAAATCCCAATATTGAATCCTCCAATCAGAACTCAGGAGTTAATGGGTAACCTTTTCCTAGGACTCAAGGTAATTCCAGCCTGCTCCAAGTGAAGATCCACATCTATTAAATTTAGAAATTGTCATTCAATTAACTTTTTTTTTTTGGTTTGGTTTAACAACATTAAGTGGCTGCCCCGGTGGCACTGGAGGCAGAAGTCCAAGTCCTTGTTTCCCATAAAATGTTTAACTTAGAGCATTCCCTGGCTGTGGGACTGAGGTGGAAGAACGGAGAAGGGATTTTGAGCTAATTAATTACAAGACAAAGTTCCTTGTGAGCTGGGCAGATTGAAGACACCAGAGAATCAGAACACAAGGGTCATCCAAATCCAACTGCACAGACGCCCAAACCATCCCACCTTGGGAATCCCTGGGAGTGGTGTCCAAAACCTCCTGGATTTCTGGCAGCCTTGGGGCCGTGCCCATTCCCCGGGGAGCTCCTCCCTGAAATTGCTGAGCCCTCAAACAAGGGGTGGAATTATTTATGGGAACTTCCACCCCGTGCAGTTCAAAATTCAGGAGGAGGAATCACATTTCCTTCCACTCCAGGTTTCTCTTGAAGGAATTCTCTTGAAGGAATTCCTCTTACTCTCTTAGGAATAACGCCCATCCTGACTGAAAATCTTTCCAGCTCTCCAGACAGAACTTTGGAGAGTTTTGTCTTGTAAAACTGAGAAATTTTTACTCAAGAAATTATCTGTGGACTTCGCCTATGTTGAAAGGATCCATAGAAAAAACTGTGTTATAAATTTAAAACAGTAACATTTTTTTTTATTTATAGATTGGATAAATTAATAAGAGTAACCTCTCCTCAAACAAATATAAAACAGCTTACAAAGTTCCTCATTAAGTGCCTACACTGAACTCTTTATCTCAGGCCTGGCCCCAAAGCATTCAATAGAATATCCCCAGGTGCAAGGAGTGTCCTGAAAAATTCAGTAGGAAAAACAAACGCACTGGAAAGCAAAAGTATTGGAAGCTGATGTAGCTGAACGTGGATCAATGACTGAAAAATCCTGGGGAGAACAGGATTTCTGTCCAGCCTTTCCATTTGGGAGAGTCTTGTGGCTGAAGAACAGCGGCAGGAAAGCACGTTAATGATAAAAAATAAATGAAATGGTTTTCCTTGATGCTGGCAAGTCAGAACCTTTAAAAAGAAATCATGTACTGGACAGAAAAGGTGTCTTTTCATCACAGCTTTGGATCTCTGCCATGGAATGGGAACACCAAACTTCTTGCAGGCCATGACAGGGAAAGGGAGACATTTTATCCCATATCGTAACAACAAAATGGAATACTTAAAATCCCGGAGATGAAAAATGTTTTTTTCAGTCATCAGAATGTTTCGGTTTGTTGTCATGGATGTCCCAAAGATCAGGAAGAGATGGTGGCAGAAAAACCCAATTTTTTTTTATTTTTTCCCTAAATTAAGAGCTCAGCAGAGAAGAAACCTTTTGGAGGAACAGGGAAGGGAAGAATTTTTGGGCACAAAATGATGCTGTGCCAGCCACACACAAGAAGAATCAACCTTTTAATTTCCATTTTCTTTGCACAAACTCCATGAAGAGTTGTCATGCAATCACCATCTGATGACAAGGTCTGAGCCTCTAAAAAATCCCCAAGAAATAATAAATTAAAGACATGTAAAAGGATAATGAGAGGCTGGAGAAGATGTTTTAATTAAGAAAGCCCCTTAAGAGCAGATGAAATAATTCCAGGGGTAAATTTTCCTCCATTTTATGGTGTGAAGACAATCTTTTGAACATTTGGGGAAACGCTGAAGTGAGGGATCTTTTTCTGACATTTTCCTTGTCTGGGAAGAGACCACACATACTTTACAGGCACCATTTTTTGGAAAGTTCTCCCAGGACTTGGAAAACTGAAAGGAAAAAACTGAAAGGAAAACTGAAGGGCATTCTTCCCTCTGTCCCTGTTGGAACCCTGGTTGCTGAGAATTTTGGACTTTCTGTGCTGCCAGGCACTGACCCCCAGGAGAACACTGCACTGACCTGAGGCCCTGGAGAAGCTTCCAAAATTCAATAATAAAACTGAGATTAAAGGTGTGGAGTTTGAACAGAAGTGTGTGATATCACAGGGTGGGAAACTCAGAGCTGAAGGGTTTAGAATACAGGAATAGATAGAAAGCAAGATGGAGGTTTTGGGGTGGAGGCTGCTCCTTCTTCTTCCCCTTCTTCTCCATGGGTTTGGGTGGTTTTGTGTCATTGGATAAAAAGTCCCCATTGTGGGCACGGGTGGTTGGGTATTGGGTTAAAAGTGAAAATAATTGAGGTGTCATTTCTCAATTGGACAGTTTATCCTTCAAAGGCCTTGTAGAGAGAGACAGGGCTCCATTTTTAGTTTGTTGGAGTGAAGTGCTGCAGAACTCAGGGTTTGTGAGACTGTGACAGAGATAAGAACTGATAAACATCTGAGCCCCAACAAGAAATACCCTCTCACACATTTAATCCCGACCTTGGCAAAAAAAAAAAGAAGATAAAACTCTGCATGTCCCAGCAGTTTTGGTGGCAGCAGACTGTGGGAGGGTCCCCGTGCCCTGATCCTTCAGCACCTGGTGCTGGTGGACAGTTCCCACCGGGATGGACACTTGGCACCCCTCCCAGGTTGGTGGCCAGGGACCAGCTCTGCTCTTGGACCCAGTTTGGCCAAAGGTCATGGAAAAAGGTGACAGGACCATGCAGGGTATAATTTGGTCTGATCTGCTTTTTTGGGTAGAGAAATTAGGGAGAAAAATAAAGGAGAGAGCACAAGTCTGAAATTGGATTGGGAGCTGAGTGGAAAAATCAGAGAGGGGGAGACACGAAAAAGAGTGGGCAAGAACTGGGAAGCACTGGGGCATGTGGAAGAGGATTTACAGTGACTTCTGTGAGCCAGAGAGAAATTTGATGAGAGGATCCATGTCTGCCCCTGAAAGAACTTCCTACCAAGGTCGTTGACACAAAACCAAGAAAGAAAGAAGGAGAAATAAGAGAAACCTGCAACTGCCTGTTCCAATAAGCCTTTGTTTTTCTTTCCTGACCAATGAGTGGAGTGTAAACTCAGGAGTTTTGTAAGAGTATATAAAAACCATGCACGCTAGAATAAAAACAGTTTGAAGCCTTCTGAAAACAGAGTGTGTTGTTTTGTATTGTCTTTGTCTTAACTGTGACAGGTACACAATGGAGGAACATCATATGGACAGGAGAGGGAAGTGATTGAGCAGCTAAGAGGAAATGGGAATATTCTCATAGAATCATGGAATGGTTTGGGTTGGAAGGGGACTTAAAGCCCACCCAGTGCCACCCCTGCCATGGCAAAAACACCTCCCACTGTCCCCAGTGCCCAGCCCCAGTGTCCAACCTGGCCTTGGGCACTGCCAGGGATGCAGGAATTCCATCCCAGCCCTGCCCACCCTGCCAGGGAACAATTCCTCATTCCCAATATCCCCTCTAACCCTGCTCTCCCACAGTTTAAAACCAATGTAAAACCTGGGACCAGCTTTCCAATGAATCCCCACAACAAACTCACCCTCTGCACCTGCCAGGCCTGGATTGCACCTTTCCCAACCCAGCCCAGGTCTCATCGCAGCCCTCCAGGGCCCGGGATGCCCATGGAGCAGAGGCTGGCTCGGTGTCAGGGCTGCAGTCACACAGCTCCCTGTCCCCTCCTGGCTCCTGTATCTTTATTGGATTTTCATCCATCATTTTGAGGGATCCCTTCGGCACCGCGGAGGTGCCGTTTAGATGCGAGTGGATTCAGTGAAAGTGGCATCAATTCCTAATTTATTTCTTGTTAAAGCCACCAGCTCTGCTCTCAGGGTCCCTCTGGCTCAGGCAGCACCAGGGAGCTCTCCCAGAAGACCAGTGGGAAAATGGAAAAGCCCATGGATCTCATGTCCTGACCATGGGTGTAAAAATCACTGAGCCACACTGTGGTGGAGTTCACAGGGGTCCCAGGATGAGGGAAGAGATGAGAATTAACTCCATGTTGCAGAAGGCTGATTTATTATTTTATGATGTATATTATATTAAAAGAAAATTATATACTAAAACTATACTAAAAGAATAGAAGAAAGGATTTCATCAGAAGGTTAGGAAAGGAAAGGAATGGAAAAGAATGATAATAAAATCTTGTGACTGACCAGAGAGTCTGAACCAGCTGACTGTGATTGGCCATTAATTAGAAACAAGCACATGAGACCAATCCCAGATGCACCTGTTCCATTCCACAGCAGCAGATAACCAATGTTTGCATTTTGTTCCTGAGGCCTCTCAGCTTCTCAGGAGGAAAAATCCTGTTGAAGGGATTTTTCATGAAATATGTCCGTGCCACCACACCGGAGGATTTCAAACCCTGTTCCTGCTGCAAGCACATGGCTGTCCCCAGCATCCAGGCACTGGGGGAAGAATCCCATCTCCAAACCAAGGATCACCTTGGAACAGCCAGAAAAACCCCCAGGAATCCCCTTTGGCCAGGAGCAGCTGCTCGTTTTGCCATTGTGGGGTTGCTGTTTACACCCACTCGGATGCCTGGAAATATTTCATGAGATTCCAAAGGACTACTGGGAGATCTGCCCTTAAATGTGTAGTGAACATCCAATCTTTCTGTAATTTTTATCTTTTTGAGGGGAAGGAGAGATGCTGGAAGTGAACAAAGGTTCTTGAACTCTTCACTTTTGGAGGAAGAACAAAATAAAGGTAAATTCTGCAGGTGGAACTGCTGCTTTTTTTATGTGTCAGAGTGGGGGCCAAGGTGACGAGGAAAGGACATTTCTAGTGGCACTGAAAAGCTGGGAAAGCATTCATGGATTATATTTGACCATTTCTGATTTAGCTTCAGAGTAGTTGTGCTTCTTGTTGGTTTGATTTGGCTTTTTGTCTGCTTTTTATCAGCTCCCCCTTTTTTTTTTATTTACAAAATAGAGCCTTCCAACCCAATTTTAGAATAAGAAGTCTCTAAAGAGTCAGACCCTGTGCATTAATTTTGGCTTTTCCTCTTTTGGAAATACAGGTGACATTGGGAAGGGTTAAGAGAATTTCTTTATTTTCATCAGAGTTGATTACAAATGGAAATAAAACTGTAAAAATGGAAATAAAACTGTTAGTTCAGGCTGAGTCATATAAAAAATACAAATTAAAGGTGAATCCAACGAAAAATAAATGGTTTTCCATGTCCATTTCTGAAATAAAAAAGACTGTTGTTAGCAAAAAAAAAAGGTTTAAAGTTTTTTATTTTAAGAAATGACTTTACCTCGACAGCATCCCTTTAATTAAAGAAATCATTATTGAAATTCCAAAGTGCTTTAAGGAGCTGTAAGCACTGCTTTTCATCATAAGTTTTCAGCTCTGTAATAAGTTTGTTTTGCAGGGCACAAAGCCCTGCTTGACACCTGAACTGTGGCTGAGGTGTTTGAATTTCCAGCGCCCTGAACCCTGGCCAGAGGTTGCTGCTGTCATGGGGTCGTTTCCCCGAGCCAGAAAAGCCATTTACAAAAAGTCGTTTGCAGCTATTTAGTGAAACTTCCTCAGATTTTCCCTCTAATGACCATTTACAGGGTTTTTTTTTCAAGGCATTTTATCTCTTTTCCTCTTCCTTTCAAAGAGACTTTCAAATTATTTTGGGGCCAGCAAATGAGTGTGGAATCTTTGTTTGGAAATCCTGCAGGTGCTTGTTTCCCCTGCTCCAGAGGTCTCCTAATTTAGGCTTTATTCACACATTGATCCTCTTCTTCAATGTCATACATTTTAATGTAGTTTAACATAGTGAGCTGTCACCAATTTGATTTGCCAGGTCAAGGAGTTCAACCTCCTTTAATCACCGTGTCCAGAGCTCCTTTTCCTCCCATGGAGTCACAGGTTTTGCCTTGATGTTGTCTTGGCTGAACCTATCACAAGTCTTTGCTCAGGGCCTTAAGCAGCCAGTCTGGGGCTCCCTAAATAAATTAAATTCAGCCAATTTATTCCAAATTTGATGCTGCACTGACTCTGAAGGCATTCCATATTTCCAATGGGAAAGTGGGATGACATCCTGCAGGACCTGCTGTTAAATGTTCTGTTGTGTCCATGATTGTTTGGGTTTTGCCTTCTTCCCAGAGATCTCCTTTATGCAGCTCTGCCAATTCCCTGGATTTTTGGATCAAAGCCTCTGAGACAAAGACAGAGAGAATTTCTGTACAAATGAAAAAAAAAAGCAAAAACCACTGGATACGTCCATGCTGCAACACAGGGATTTTCCAGGGAATCTGAAATGGAGTTCTTGGGCACTAATAAAAATCCAGCTGCATTTATGCAATAAATTATTTAATACTGGAAAAGATCTTTAAGACCATCAAGTTCAACCATCACCCTCATGTTCATTATTAAGCCATGTCCTCAGGTGCCACATCCACAGGTTTTTTGAACACTTCCAGGGATGGTGACTCCATGATTTTCCAGGGCAGCCTTTTTCAATGTTTTTCAACCCTTTCTGTGATTTTTTTTTATAATATCCTGGGGAGAGCCTGGTTCAAGCATGGCTTAAAGAAAGAGGCCATGAAGGTATACAGCCGATGGGAAAGTAAAGGGCAGCTGTAAAGCAGCAGTTCCCAGGCTTGATTTTGTAAATAACGAGGTTCTCAGACACCTTTTCTATAAACAGCAGGATTCTCAGACAGTCTTCTCATAACAGTCCTTGGCTGCTCTGGGAACAGATATGAAGGTTTTGAGAACTGTTCATATCACAGTGAGAACACTAATTTTGGTTTCAATAAACAACCACGGGTATTGTAAACAAAAGGAGGGGTTAGAGTTTTCTCTGTAACCTATCGTGAGCTCGGATTGTGCAATATGCATGAAGTTAATTAACACTATTATAAAGGGTGACTGATTTGATCAATAAATTTGAGTCGATGCTGATCAACAACAAGATGGGTCGGCTCCCTTCGCTTTCAACAATATCCAACTTAACCTGATGCCTTGTGCAGGCTGCCCCAGAGCAGAGGCTGGGCAGAGCTCCAGAATAAAGCAGGGATTCATTCACAGCATCTCCTCCATGGATGCACCTTGGGCAGCACCAGAGCCCAGCCAGGGCTGCACCCAGGATGAACCAAAATGGCCCCAAAATGCACGGCCGGGCACGGGCTCTGTCCCTGGGATCAGTTCTGCTCCATTTGCACCTTGCAGTTCATTGTCCCATTCCAGCTTTAGCCCAGGCAGTCCCACCCTGCTTGTTTTTCTCTCTCCAGCCCACGGGGTTTGTGCTCCTGGGCTGAGATCTGGATCATTTGTCCTTGGTGCCCAGCTGGAGCAGGAATTGTTTTGTCTCCCTGCTCTGTGCACAGAGCTCAGCATCCCTGAATGTGAACCCAGAGCCACACACTAAAGCAGCACAGAATGTGAAAAACATAAAAGCTCAAACCTGAGGCAGAGTTTGTGATAGAAACAGCATTTCTGGGCTTTTTGCTATTAAATCCACCCTCAGGATTTCTCTGAGACAATCTGGATCCATCCATCCATCCATGGTCAGGGAGCTCTGGACAATGCAGATCCCTGCCAGCCTTCATCAGGGCTCTGTTCTTGGTGGGTTCTTGGCTCACCATCCCACAATGTGAACCCAGACCCACACACTAAAGCAGCACAGAACCTGAAAAATAGAACAGCTCAAACCTGAGGCATCATTTCCCCCCTGGAGCAACTTGAAGCCATTTCCTCTCCTCCTGTCACTTGCTACACTTGAGCGTGTTTGTCTTTCTTAAGAACAAATCAGCACCAAATTTTGTGGGGTTTTTTAAAAATCCACCATTGAAAATTCGCGTCCTTTAAAACCCATGTCATGAGGGTGAATTTCCCTGATAATCCAATCATAATCCCTAAAACATGTAGGGTGAAGCCCTTGTGGAAGAAAACAGCCAAGCTCTCGTTGCTGTTGGCTGCTCTGTGCTTGCATTCATAACGAGCAAAGCATGGAACAAAATTCAGGCTATAATTTCCCAGCTGTCCAACCATATCATTATAAAATAATGTTTTCCTCATTTTTTAAGCAGTCAGATACTGTGGAATTCTGAATCCAAATCGGATTTCTGTGCTATGGAGTCCAAATCCCACCCAGAAGAGCCCAGTCTATCTTCATTAACAAGAAACATTTCTATTGATTTCATTTTGCAATGTTTCATATTCCACATAACAAATCTGTATGGTCACCTAAATGAATTATTGCAACTCAATTTGGAATGATTCCATGGGGTTATTGTGTTATCCCTAGGATGCCTCAGTCTCTGGGTGTCAAAACTGGTTTTATTTCATGGAATAACATGGGAAAGTTAATCAGAGTAGGTTAAACCTCTCTGGGAGCCAAGGTCATAGAGAGTCTCAGCTGTAAATGGAGAGGCTGCACTATTTATTTATTTCTATTTATTTATTTTTAGGTATTTATTTTCATTTGTTTATTTATTTCTATTCAAATATTCTTGGAAAAATATATTTATGCAAAAGGCATATTTATTTATTTGTTTGTTTGTTTGTTTATTTCTCTTTTGGAAAAATATATTTATACAAGAAAAAAATTGCAATTTTTTGTCTTTTGGAATTTCTTAGCAGACTCAGTCCTGCTGAACCTCTTGTTGGGTTCTTCAGCAGTAAACATTTTTTTTTCCCTCCTGCAAAGCAATCATCATTAAAAGAGGAGAAGTTGCACTGTAATTAAGTGTTCCCAAGAAATCTCTTCACTCTGGCATTTTTCTGAGATTTTACATCACCTTTTCAGGAAAGAGAACAATTAATTTTAGGGACTGCGTTATGTTAAGATTCTCTACTTAGAATTTCAACAATAACTGGCTATTTCTTTTTTTGTCCTTTTTTTCCTTTGGGAAAAGTGAAAAAAGTCTTTTTATTTTTTTTCACTTTTCCCAAATTTTCCTCCTATGACAGGGCAGTGCTTTGAATTCCTTGAATCAGGAATTGCTGTTTATCTCCATTTGTGGAGAAGCCACACGCGGGGTCTGCTGAGGCTGCTTGAACAGATTGAGCAACCCCAAAGCTGAGGGTTGAGGCAGGAGCCAGTAATTCCATGAAGAACAAGAATTGTCCACTCAGAGGGCCTGAAGAAATAAATCTGACGTGGAGATTTTTTTGGATTGTGTCACTGTGCGTGTCAAACACTGAAGGGATTTGGATGGAGGAGTCAGGAACGCAAAATTTCATCCGCAGGGTGAAACTGCAAAGTGCACAAGCATGAGGAGTGCTCCAGGAGAACCCGGGTCAGGGCAATCCCAGCCAGGAGCATGGACTGGGAGGAGAATTCACTGGGAGCAGAAAGGAGGGGATAGATAGGGCTGCACCTCCCTGGCACGTCCGTCCTCCATCCTGGGACCATCCTGGCCATTCCTTCCCACCTGGGACCATCCTGGCCATTCCTTCCTACCTGGGACCATCCTGGCCATTCCTTCCCACCTGGGACCATCCTGGCCATTCCTTCCCATTCCCAGCCAGACCAGCTGGAGTTTCCTCGTTCTGTGCAGAGTTTGTTGAACCAAAACCAACAAAGCCCTTCTTGTTCCAACTCAGGTTCTGCCTCTGCCAAATCTGCAGCTGCCTCCCCTCTCCAAAGCCGCAGAGTTTTGGGTGACCATCAATACCTCAGCTCATGACAATAAATAGACACAGAATCCCTGAGCTCTCTGGCAAACAGAAAGGAGCTGCCTCGTGTCACTGTCACACAACAAATGATTTCCATTCACCCCCAGCTTTGACTGAATTTCAATCCCAGGCTTAAAGAATCAGCCTGGGTTCCCCCAGGGGAGCTGGGGGCTGTTTTCAGTGGTCAGCAAAAGGAGGGCCCAGACTGTTCATTAATATTTTAAAAAAGCCAAACACCAAGATGACACGAGGGATGATGGATTGTCTGCGCTGCCTCTACATTAAAGCAAAACAATCAGGAGTTTCGAGCTGAGGATCAGTTAAAGGAAAGCTCCCTCTGATCCCAGCGGGGTTTCTGGGATCAGTTCTTTCCCCTACGCTGGTACCTGGATCATCCACTCGGTTTTTTATTCCCCCAGTGTTTCCCTGCCTGGGCTTTGAACTCTCCAAGGTATGAGCCCTGCGTTTAGAGAGCAGGAGCCGGGAAATTTGGAATTAAATCCCATAGAAAGGGTGGGAGATCCTCACCCAACACCTGACAGCAGCAGTGCCCGAAGGCATCACCCAGCTGAAGGCTCAGCCCTGCTGGTCCAAACTGCTCTGTCCATCCCTCCTGTGCCGAACATGAATTTTCAGCCTTAAATAGAATCTTGGAATTATTTCCATAATGCTGCCTGAAATTTGAGGAATTATGACCATAAAAAACAGGTTTTATCACCACAAAGAATTTCCCTCTTTACATTTTTGAGTGCAGACACACTCAGGATGTTCTTAATTCCTGTGTGGATTAACTGTTTTAGAGATTCCAGGTTGAAAACCAGAATATTTTTAGCACTAAGTGATTCCTTAACCTTAAAAACCTGGATTCCTCCATAGATGGGGCTCCACATCCATCTGTATCCTCAGCTCATGCAGAATCCAACTGGCTGGGGAGGTGGAAAAAACTGAGGTTCAAATTAGAGGGTTTTTCTGATGGATTCACCATGGGATCTTCTAGGAAGAAAAACATGGGTTATAATGGTTTATCATCAAATATTTTTGTCTAAGCTACAAATTTAGGCAAGAATTTTTAATTTTCTTTATTAAGAATTAAGTGTTTTCTAGTAATTGAGCAACTCTTTTGTCATATTAATATAAAGATTACTTTGTATAAGTCCAAATTCTGAACATTTTACAGATTTTTTACATGTTTTTATTATAGCATTTTTACAGGATGAAAATATTTGCTTTACATTCCTGAAATGTTCCTGACAGAATCAGAAGCCTGACATTTTCCATTTCATTGTTCAATGAGTAGAGATGGGCAGGCATCAAGAGAAATCTTTCACAGGTTTGGAAAGGAATGAATCCCATACAAAAGTTGATGGCTAAAATGTAAAGAGGGATTTTTTTTGTTTGGTGACAAAATACGTATCTGTGGTCATAATTCCTCAAATTTCAGGCAGTGTTATGGAAATAATTCCAAGATTCTATTTAAGGCTGAAAATTCATGTTTGACGCAGATGAGTTGAAGTTCTTGATGGTCAGTCTGAGAATATTTGAGACTGTGGAAGAAAATTGTGGATATTGTCACCTCAGTTTGGAGAGGCAACGAGCATCTTGCGACACCAAAATCTCACCTTGACAGTAAAAGCAGAGGCAAAGAAAAGAAGAAGAAGGAAAGGAAGATTTGTTTTGAAAAATTTTTGCTGTGGGGGGGTATCAGAAGTTTGTAAATGAGCTAAATTAAGTCAGATTGCTTTCCTAGTGAAATAAGTTGGTTTTTAAAAAAAAAATAAGTGGCAGAAATCAGTAAAGCAAAACCATTTTGATACCAGGTAGAGACTCAGTGTGGAGAGGGAAATAACGAAGGGTTTGGTTTATCCTCAGTCAGCCCAGAATGTCCAAATTTAAAATTATTGGCTTATTTCTTAATTCAATCTTGTACCATGCTTATGAAATTTAGTCTTTAGTCCTCTCTTAGCATGAAAACCATGAGCTATGTTTATGTTTTTTAAAATATTTCTGAGTTTCTAAAGAAGATCCTAGGCAGGATTCCCTTCTGTGTCCCACAAGAAGAGTTTTTGGTGTGTTTTGTACCACTGTGCCCTTTCCATGGAGCATTTTTGGGGCAAATCTCACTCTCCATCTCCAAACATAAATCCCAACCCACCAGGAAAGCTCTGTTTCAACCCTAATTTCCTTGATTTCTAGGTTTAATCATGGAAATCTTCATTGCACTCCTATCACTTCTTCCTTCCATAAGAAGACGAGAAGGATGTGAAATTTCATTGGGTGAAAAGATGGATGTTTTTGTCCTGAGAAATGGATGGGAAAGCTTCCCAGGGAGGATGAATTGCCCAATTAGCAAACATAATGCAGAGGACACTTCTCCAGATTGCAGATGCCGTAATGTGACGGGAAACTCTCCATCTCCAAAGGGGACATGATGGAGCTCTCATTATTCTGCCATCCCAGGAGCTGATAAATGAAACTGTCCATGCCCAAAATATTCAAAGGATCTCGCAGGCAGCCGATCCTGAATTTCGGATCAATAGGGTTTAATATTTCACCAGTAATCATACATTTGAAAATCAATGCTGTCAGGGTTGGTAATGCTCTGCTGGAGGAGACTGAAGGCAAACAGTCAGGGATGGGCTAAAAGCTGCTCCAGCTCCAGAAGTTTTGTCTGTTTGTGCAAAAAATTAGAATTATTTTACACAGTGACTTAAAAATGTGGGGTTTTGATTTTCTGGGAGGAGCAAAGAGAGGCATTGCAAAACACAAATAAACAGAGTTAATTAAATATTTGAGGTATGAAGACTTCTCTGGAAAGATGTTCAGCTCCATATTTACATTTACTGGGGGAAAAAACTTCCTATAGGTGTTCAAATATTGTTAAAGCCCTTCAAAACTTGCTAAATGTGTTCAAAACTTAATGTACTGACCAAGTTTTCTTCCCTGTGAGCGTGGTGAGGCCCTGGCACAGATTACCCAGAGCAGCTGTGGCTGTCCCATCCCTGGAATTGTCCAAGGTTGATTCTTTCCTTGCTTTTCTTCATTTCTTGAGTTTTTTTCAATTCCCTTCTCAGCTCCAGCTCTTCTGTTTAGCCATGACTCTAGTCTGCCAGGGAACAGAGAGCTTAAATATATTAATATTCATGAGGTTCCTTCCCACTGGGAAAAGCCATTTTTAATATGTGTCCATTCATAATATGATCTATTTGAATCCCTGTAGAAAGATGGGATGGTCTTGATGATTTTTTTACCTTGTTGCAGTGACGTTTCTGCTTGCAGGAGTGTAGGAGAATAAAATCAGCCTTTGTTTGCATCTAGATTTACTTAGTCTTGAGTTTAAGATAGGGACTACAGAGCGCAGTTCATGGAATGATGGAGAGCTGCAGGATTGAGGGAAATAAAGGGATTGAGGGAAATAAAGGGATTAAGGCAAAGAAATCAAAGGCTATGCCAAGGAATTTGTGCCTTGCGCCCCACCTGAGCTGTGAATTTTATCAGCTTGGGCGTTTGAGGCTCACTTCCTCGTGGGAAGTGAAGAGAATACTAGAGTGAGGATTGGTGGTGGCTCCTGGCCTCTGGAATATGATTATGCACTCCCAAAAATGGTGAACCTGCTGGCTGGAACTGCCTTTAGTTTGATTCCAGGTGATTCCCAGGCACAGCTCGGGGTTAGGGTGGGAAGGGGGGTCCTTCTGCCCCCCAGGAAAGCTGAGGATGGGCCTCTTCCCCACTGGCTTTTGTGATCCCAAACAGCCTCCCAAATATCCCTTCTGTGACGGTGTTCACAGGGTCTCATGTTGAGGGAAGAGACGAGGATCTGACTCCATGTCCAGAAGGTTTGATTTATTATTTTATGATACCTGTTACATTAAAACTATACTAAAAGAATAGAAGAAAAGGTTTCATCTCAGAAGGCTGGCTAAGCTAAGAATAGAAAGGAAAGAATGATAACAAAGTTTTGTGGCTTGGCTCTCTGTCCAAGCCAGCTGACTGTGATTGGCCATTAATTAAAAACATCCAAGATATGCCAATCCCAGATGCACCTGTTGCATTCCACAGCAGCAGATAACCATTGTTTACATTTTGTTCTTGAAGCTTCTCAGCTTCTCAGGAGGAAAAAATCCTAAGGAAAGGATTTTCATAAAAAGATGTCTGCAACACCCTCCCACCACTGCCCTCACCCAATGGTCTCAAGTGTCTTCAGAAGGACCACAATGACTATTTTTTGGGATTTAGATCAACAAAAACATCAAAAAAAGCACAAAAATGATGACGCCAGGGCATATTAGTGGGTTCAGGGTCCTGGTGATGGCAATCTCCAGGCTTTGCCTGATGAGGGACAGGGAAGGGCCCCAAGGACTGAATCTTGCTTGGAATTGTTTTGTTTGGAGCAACGAGGTCAGTCCAGAGTGTGGCTGTGAAAGCACCACCTGATGTGGGTGTGCCATAAAAAAACCCCAATAATCAACATTTCCAGGGCAGAATTCCTTCAAACTCTTCCCTCAATCCCTTTGGATCAGCCAGATGGAGGCTCTGCCTGGAGGAGAAGAGAAGGACAGGAAGGACATTGGAGATCAGAATTCAGGGAAAATCCAAGATTTTGCCAGCAATATTTCAGCTCTCTCCTAGTGGTGATTCCTGGATCACACCTGCCTTTCCACAAGGATTTACTGATAAATCAAGACATATCAAGTTCTCTTCCTTTGGGTCTTTTCTAATTGATAAATTCCTAATTATTTCCAGATTTTTTTGCTGTTTGCCCTTAGAATTTCCATTTTTATCTGGCTCATTAAAATTCATCTTAGCAATGTCCTCGTAACCTCTCAGCAACTCAAACATTCTTCTTCCGTCCAAGTTCATTATCGCCACTCTTTAATTAAATTATGGCTCTTTTGTAATCTTTATCTGCTTTTGTTATCTAATAACTTCTCCTTCAGCACCTAAAGCAAATGTTTTACTGAAATGTAATAATTTTACTGAAATTTTACTGAAACATGAATAGATCCAGTGACTTAAAATGGAATAAATCAGTCAGCACATCATGGGAGAGTATTGGATCAGCCTGGAATGATTTCCTTTTCCAATGCCATGTTGATGTGACAACATTTACAATTTTCTCTCAACACTTTAAATACTCTTTCTCTCAAAATTTGTCTAAAAGCTCTGCATATGATTAAGTCAGAGATACCTGAGTCAGAAGGGGAGGAATTCCTTAAGTGATGCATTTGTTATTCTGTGAGAATTTGGTCTAATCCCTGATTTGACAAATTTATTAAAAATCCTTCCTAACCACGTCCAACTCCCTGCAATTCCCTCTCCTGTTCCTTTGGAGTTCTGGGCTGCACCTTGAAATGTCTTGTTTTCATCTCAAGCAGTGACCATTTCTTTTCATTTGCACTGGCATTTTCCTTCATTTTCCACTTTTCTGTATTAAATATGTATTAAATGCCCCTCAGTTAATGTGGGGCAAATTATTATTTTAAATATTTTTAATATTTAAATTTTTTTAGCTAATCTAAATTTCATGCATTACCTCAAATCCCTAATCCCTCCTCACCTTCTGATTTGGTCCCGCTTTTCTCCTCACTACCCTGCACTCTTCTTTTATTTAGATAACTGAAGAAAGCTTTGTGGCTCTCCTTTCCTTCACAAAATTTAGCTAAACTTGGATTTTTAGTAGCTCTGTCTTCATTCCTGTGCTTCCTGAATTGTGGGATGGAGCTTTCTGGGCTTCTGTCTGTTTTCTCCTTCCTTTTCTGCCTCTTTGTTCACTTTTTTTTTTGTGCAATTCCAGTGCTCCCAGACAGGAGGATGTTGGATTTCTCTTTCTTGCTCATCCCCCTTTGATGATGTTAATTTGTGTCACAGAATCATGGAATGGCTGAGGATGGAAATTAATAGGAATTAATGGGTAATTACAGTCAGCTCTTCATCAAAGTCCTCTGATCTTCTGTGGTTCTATGAAGATCCAAAGGTTCTCATATTTTTTGCTTTGAGAAAAAAATGAAAAATAGTCCCTGAATGCAAATCCAGCAGCTCCAGATCCAAAGGTTGCTGTTACCATGGTCAAGGAAGTCAAGGAAGTCAAGGAAGAGCTCACTGGGTGCAGAAGATCTGGGACTGGGGAAGGGAGGAATAATTTAATACAACATTGTTAAATCTGAAAAAAACAAAACTTTCCTCAAAAATCAGGTACTCCCAAAAGGAGCTCTAGGGTCAAAAACCTGCTCAGGACATTTCATCCACAGGCTTCAAGACACCACAAACCCCTTATTTTTTCTAGTTAAAAGTGAAGAATAAATCAGTAGTTTTTGCAGTGATACTGCAGCAAAGGCAATAAAAGCCTCACTTCACATGAGCTGAATGAGCCAAGAAAGGGTGGATTCTCCTCAAGGGATCTCCTTTGAGGACAGAATTCCAGGAGAACTAGTCCTACAAAAGGGCATGTCAGTGAGGGGAAGAGATTTTGTCCTGCTCATCCTTTCCCCTGGCTTGCAAAAGTCTGACATGGTTGGGCCCAGCTTGGGTGGCTTTTACAAAGAGGTGATGTCTGGGGTTGAAATATTTTGTAAATTTTTTAATCTGCTCTGTTGTCCAGACTCTCCAGACTTCACATCCATGGGCTTCTACAAAAAAGTGAGGCCTGGGGTTAAAATATTTTGTATTTTTTTTTTGACTGCTTTGTTTTCCAGACTCTCCAGGCCTCATGTGCATGGGCTTCTACAAACAGGTGAGGCCTGGGGTTAAAATATTTAACATTTTTTTTTGCCTTTTCTGTTGTCCAGACTCTCCAGGCCTCATGTCCATGGGCTCCTACAAACAGCTGAGGCCTGGGGTTAAAATATTTTGGGGGTTTTTTTGCTCGTTGTCTTGTCCAAAGTCTCCAGGCTCCGTGTCCATGGGCTCCTACAAAGAGATGAGGCCTGGGGTTAAACTATTTTGCATTTTTTTATCTGCTCCGTTGTCCAAACTCTCCAGGCCTTATGTCCATGGGTTCCTACAAACAAGTGAGGGCTGGGGTTAAAACACTTTGAAATTTTTTTGCCTGATGTGTTGTCCAAACTCTCCAAGCTTCGCATCCATGGGATTCTACAAACAGGTGAGGCCTGGGGTTAAAATATTTTGTTTTGTTTTTTTTTTCTTGCAGTGTTGTCCAAACTCTCCAGGCCACACATCCATGGGATTATGATCCATACAAAGCCAAGATCCCATGGATTTTGTCTTTATTGGCCCAGCTTTAATGGTGAGCTGGTTTTGCTTTTTTGTCCCTCGAGACCAGGCAGTTGGGAACAAATCCTTGAGAGCTTTATTGCTTTTGTGTCCCCATTGTTTCCTTGTCACGGCCCTGCTGAGCAGAACTTCCCTTTGACAGTGGCTGCTTCTACCTAAAAGCTTCTGACTCTCCCAGGCTGGACCAGCAGGCTCCAACCCAGCATTTCCTTCTTGTAATTGCCTGGGGGCCAATTCCTCCTAAAAGAATTAAAAATGCAAATCCAATCCCATGATTGTGTAATATGATCAGGCTGGCAGCTGGATCGATACCGGGCCCGGCTGCCGGTGCTGCAGCTCCCAGGCCCGTTTGTCAGGGCTGGCCAGCGTCACTTTGTCACTGCTGCTGCTGGGGTCCTTCCCCCTCCATGAGAGATGACATTTTATGAGTGCCTTCCTATCAATCAGCTCTAATTTTTTTTGCATCATGGAAATTCCTCCTGTCGTCCAGCTGCTGCCTGGGTTTCTCTGGGAGGCTGGAGGAGGAGCAGGGTTTGGCTTCTCCAGGCTGTCACAGCCTGGCCAGGGACTGGGTCTGACAATAACACACTGGGGTATCTTCATTTTCTAGCCACAGTGACACGGGGTTACCAGCACGGGGAAGTGCTGTGGGAAAGGAAACCTGGGAATCAATGAGTGAATTCCCGCTGGTGCTGGAGCTGTTGGGCTCTCTGTAAATGAAAGGATTAATATGAGATAAACTTCCCACCTCTGAGCCTCAAACTCCCCCCCCAGACAGTCCTTTCTTACTCAATAATGCCTCCAAAATAGAGTGTTTTGTAATAAGGTCTCCTGGTCCAAAATGTGGACGGACCAGAAGGCACAAAAATTGAATTAGCTCAGACATTGTTCCTCCCTGCCCAGCCACAACCACAAAAACTGAAATAACTCAAATCATGATAAAATAGATGAAGATAATGGCCCAGCCTGCCCAGCTGCTTCGGTATAATTTCAGTCCCCACAGTGTTTTGGGAAAAGCAATAAAAAGTCCCTAACTCACACAGGGATCATCCCATAGGTAGCAAAACATTCAGGTGGCCTTTTAGGGGGACACAAGCATTAATCAGATGTACAAAAATAGGGAACAGAAAAGAGGGGAAAAGCTTTAAATTCCCAGAGCAGCTGTGGCTGCCCCTGGATCCCTGGCAGTGCCCAAGGCCAGGCTGGACACTGGGGCTGGGAGCACCTGGGACAGTGGGAGGTGTCCCTGCCATAGCCAGGGGTGGGAATGGGATGAGCTTTAAGGTCCCAAACCGTTTAATAATTCCATGCTTCTATGATTCTATATTAAAAAAAAAAAACCTTCTTAATATATTTATGGGTTCCTCACCCAGTTTATTTACTGGACATGAAGGAATTCAGAGAAGGGAATGGAGCTGAGAAGAGGCTGGAAAACAAATCCTGGGAGGAGCAGCTGAGGGAGCTGGGGAGGCTCAGCCTGGAGAAAAGGGGATCAGGGGGGACCTCAGTGCTCTGCACAGCTCCTGACAGGAGGGGCAGGGAAAGGAGGAGAGGAAATGGCCTCAGATGGCACCAGGGCAGGCTCAGGTTGGAGATTGGCACAGAAAATTTCCCTGGCAGAGTGGTCAGGCCTTGGGCTGAGCTGCCCAGGGAGGTTTGGAGTCCCTGGAATTGTCCCAGAGCAGTCTGGATGTGGCCTTGGGGACAGGGATTGGGGTGGTGCTGGTGGGGCTGGATGATCCTGAAGGTCTCATCCCTCCTTGATGATTTCATGATTCCTGGGACTGCTCTTCTGTCCTGTCTTTCACAGCTGATCCACCACAAGAAATCAGCTGCCCGAAAAATCAAAAGCATAAAGAGGATAAATGGAATTCATACACAAATGTATTGAGGCAGAAGAGCATCAACACCCACAAAATAAAGACATTTCATTCACAATCAACTCCCACTAAGAAAAGTTTTGCTGGTGCTAGCCAGAGAGTAAAAATTCAGTGTCATGAAAATATTAAGGTTCCAACAATGTTTTTGTTCCCTGCTGGAATGAAAACAAAATTTTAGGAATATTTTTCTGACTTGGAAGTGGCTCAAAAATTTCTATTTTCATATTGAAAAGCTCCAGGCTTTGGTGCAGGCCTCAAGACAGAAACCCTGGCCTTCAGAAAACTTGGTCAAACCCAATAAATCTCCACAGAATAACCCAGCCTTGATAAACACGTATTTGAATGCAATGACATTTGGTCGAGAATATTCCAGCTGCCCTGAGCTGTGGCCTGGGTGAGATTGGGCAATTTGGAGTTATTATTTTTGCTAAATCTTCCTTTTCAAAGGCCACCACGTCTCTTGATGATCACTGGACATAAGGAATTAATAATTTAGGACTGGGGAGAGGGGAGAGGGAAGGTTGTGGTGTGGTTTATTAGACCCAGGCATAGGGTTGTAATAAAGCTGCCCACAGGCGGGTCACAAATCATATATTTTGTTGTTTTTAATGTATTATTTTAAAAAGGAAAGCACCCCAGCTCAGCTGGCTGTGAGCTCCCACCCCAGATGGTGACTGGGGCACCCTGGATGAGTCCCTGGGCAGCAGGGTTGGGACAGCCTGAGACTGGTGGATGTGTCCCTAATTGTCCTTTTCCTCGGCTCAGGGTCCCAGCAGCCTTCCAAAATTATCCACGGAATGCAGCGCCTAATCCCAACATGAAAATTGTTGCCTGCTCACGGAATTCCGGAATGGTTTGGGTTGGAAAAGGCCTTGAAGATCATCCAATGCCACCCCTGCCATGGCAGGGACACCTCCCACTGTCCCAGGCTGCTCCCAGCCCCAGTGTCCAGCCTGGCCTTGGGCACTGCCAGGGATCCAGGGGCAGCCACAGCTGCTCTGGGGCCTCACCATCCACACAGCAGGAATTCCCAATTCCAAAGATTTGGAAGCTTCTGACTGGGATAACATAAATTATAACATCTGTATTGTCTCACCCTTCTCATGATCAAAACTGAATAAAAGTTTCAAAACCACCTCTCAGTTACCCCATCTCAGGGTCAGATAAAAACATAATCTGGCACAGTTTTGATCTCCAGGAGTTCACACACTGAGCTCACAGTGAGATGTTCTCCTTAAGTGGCTGTAAAACACCAGCGTGACACAGGAACAGCAAAACATTCCCCTCTTCGTTTCTGCTCCAAGTTCATTTGTAGGCAATTACTGCAGCTTGAAACATTTGCATTTGCTCTGCAGGAAGAAGAAGGTTATTTAACATTTTTTTTTGGTCATTAATTATTGATGATTCAGATCAGGAGCCATTTACTACCTCCTTCTACAAACAGTTTTCAGCGTGAGGGGGTGTGTGGTCCACATAGACGTGGATAAACCATTTATTTGGCTAAGAAATGTTGTGAGGGAAGAGATTTTGCCTTTTGCACCTTGGATTTTCAAAAGCAGGGAAGCTGAGCTGTGGTCAAGCCTGGTCTGGCTCCAAACTGTGTCGTTGTGGGGCTCCTCTTGTCACATGGAGCACTTGTTTCCTGTTGATAGCACGGAGCTGATGGCAGATAATTTTCTGACAGATTTAGAGGGATCAGGCAGAGTTGAGAGCCAGAGGGTGATGGAGGAGAAGAGGAGGAGGCTGTGGTTTCACTGACCAGGAGAAACCACAGGGAGACAGCCTTTCCTTGGGTTCAGGAGCCAACAGCCATGCACGCCTTGGGAATGCTCCTCCAGGCTTTGTGTGAGCTCCCCCTTCCACCAAAACCACCCAGAACCAAGAGGCTTTAGCAATCCAACACCTTTGGAATTCTGGCTGCACATCCTGGGGTCAAAAGATGGACAAGGAGAGAAATCCAAGCCCTCTTTGCTGGTGGTTTCCACACCTGAGCGTGCAGGAGCTCTGGGGAGAGGGTGGCATCAAATCATGGAGTGCTTTGGGATGGAAGAGACCCTAAATGTCATCCAGTTCCAACCCTGGCACCTCCCACTGTCCCCAGTGTCCAACCTGGCCTTGGGCACTGCCAGGGATCCAGGGAACAATTCCCAATTCCCAAAACCCCATCCAACCCTGTCCTCCTTCAGTCTGAGCCCACTGCCCCAAACGGTTCCTTGGCTCATGAGTTGAGGATGGCAGCACCCACAGTTTCTTCCAAGTTTCAGGAGAAAATTCAGGTGATTTACAACACAGTTTCCCTTATTTTCTATCTAAATGTCTTGGTTGAAAAATAGGAATAGGAAAACCAGGGTGCAAACATGAGGTGAAGGTGGTTTTGGCTAAAAAAGCAGGTTCTATGTTGGAGTCAAGGAATTGGTCATTATCAGCTTCTCCTGAAAAAAAAAAAAATGTGGGAATTTTATGGATTTTTGCTGAATTTAGAGATTTGATTTCCAGCTGAAACTGGGCCTTGCCTGGTCTGCATTGGTGAGAAGGTGAAATGAGCTGTTCCCAAGAATGAGAGCAGAATATCTAAGCAATTGTTGAGAGAGAAAACTGAATTTTTAACGGGAAATATTAGACATCTGCTTGTCAGTCATTCATATGTTCCAGAAATTTGCAGAAATTATTTTGTGTGAGTTTGAGGTATTTTGGAGTCCTCTCACAAATCTGATCATTGAAGCAAATTGGGATGAGGAGACTTTACCTCAAATACTTTGGGATTTTTCTGGTGGTGCAAACAGAACCCAGACACAATTAAAATCCTGTTTAATTAAAATATTTCCCTGCTGGATAAAATGATGAAAAATGATGAACATAAAACCTTCAGTCATTCGAGTCCTGTAAATCCCAGACAATAATTTTATAGCCTTTCAACTCTTCTGCTCTTAGAACAACTTAAAACATTGGAGTGAAAAAATTGTCTAACAAGTGCTCCTGCCATAACAAGACTATTACTTCCATTGATTTTTCCAAGAGGAAAACCCCCAGCTAAAATTCCAGAAGGAGATGAATACAACTGCCTTTTAATAATATTAACTTTCTGGAAATCAATATTTTCTCTCATTTTACACCATACTTTGCTGCACCCCAGCCACTGTACAAGCCATGAGAATCGATGCAGAGCCTGTGCATCTGCAAGGACCCTCCCAAAGGCTGCTGGAAGGGACAGGGATTAGTTAAGCCTGGCCTGGAAAGTCAGAGTTTAAGTTTAATCTCAAAATTATGCTAGTGGCTCTAGATCCAGAGGGATTTTGGGACAAAAGATGTTTGGGTTTGGTCCTGATGATGACAGATGTGTGAGGATGGAAAGGTCCAAATCTTCCAGCAGGGGCACCCACAGCCAGTCCCAGGTCCAGATTTGAGCATCCCCAAGGAAAACACTCCACAATTTCCATCTGCATCCCATGCCAGTCCTCAATCTCTTACAGGAAAACTGTTCCCTGATGTTCCTGCACTTCCCTTTGGACAATTTTCACATCCTGTTCACCTGTCAATATTTAATTGGTTTAATTTATTATTTTATTAATTTAATTAATGAGCACATGTAGGCAGCTCAGGGACACAAATTACCAAGAGAAGCGGATGGGAAACCTGGCATAAGGATATTCCAACATCCCCTGGATGCCAGGGAATCAGGACACGTTATGGCTTTTCCAGTTGTCCTGAAGAAACTCCAAGGCCTGGGATCCTGCCATCACTGTCCCAGGTTGCTCCAAGCCCTGTCCAACCTGGCCTTGGACACTTCCAGGGATGGGGTTTCCACAACTAATCACCCAAAATTTGGTGTCCATCTGCAATTCCACCTCCAGGGTCCATCTGGAAACTGAGTTCTGGAAAACTTCAGCTCCAGTGGGTTGTGTCCCCTTCCCCTTCTCCTTGATGCAAAAAAACCACTTTGTGATGCGGGTTATAATGGGGGCAGAACCTACACCTGATTGTAAATATAGGTATTTATTGATGGGGCTGGGTCTAAATTATTTTTATTCCAACCTGAGCCTTTGATGACTCCAAATCCATGATTAAATGAAGTTGCATTTTATAACCAAACTTCTTTTAAAAGTATTTTTATCTCCTTTCCCTCTTAGTCTGAGCTAAATCCAGCAAAGGTTTGGCCATGTTAAAATATTCCTGTGCTGAAACCTCAAGAAATCCCAGGAATGTTGTGAGATTTCACTGTAGGAGCAATAAGGAGGAAACTGTTTGTTGTCCATGCTTTACTTCAAATTAATTCTGTCAATAGAAAAATTTGTCTAAAATAGGTTTCCTTCACAGAAAGCTGCTTTAAAGCAGGTGAGATTGGCAGGATTAGCAGACTGGGAGAACTTTTAAAATACTTTAAAAATTTTAAAGCTTAAAAACTTTAAAAATTTTAAATTTTCCTGAGGAAAGAATATTCCTGTCTTGGTTATTTCTGCTTTGGATGGAAGTCTTCTTGCCAAACAAAATTCCTGACTTTTGATCAGGAATTTTACAAGGAAGCTCTGCCACCTCCAGCAGTAAGGACAGAGACCTAGAAGACAAGGACTGGAGAATATAAAAGGAAAAATATTCCTCATTTCCAGGATAAATTATCTGCTTTTGCATAAACAGTTAATTTGGATATTGTTAGGATATTCCAAGTATTCCTTTGTTTTTTCTATATTCCTTTTTCCAGTTCCTGAGCCTTTCTTCCTTAACATGGTCTTGTTGTTCAAAGGTTTTTTGGGGACAGAAGGTGGGTGTGAATAAATTAGTTAACAATAAGATTTAAAAATAATTATTAATAATTAATAATAAGATTACTAATAACAATAACTTATAAATTCATTAATAAGATTATTAAAATCACTTTGTTTCCCAAGTGATTTTGATGTACACATCATGAAGAAGACCCTGTTGGTGTTTTCTGCAAGAATATCTCATGCTGCTTTCAACTTTGTCAGGAAAATAATCTAGGAAACCTCTGTTTAAACAGCAGTGCAAGAGCCAGAGCCAGTAACTGTCAACTCAAAAGCTTTTTTTTTTGTTATTTGTGTTTTCATTTTTTGTTCATTTTCCTTAATTTTTCACCAGCACTCCTGGGGGTTTCCCTGAGTTGTCCTTACTGCATCTTGTGAAATCACAAAGATATTCCCTTTAGGATTTCTCATTTATTAACCTCTCCAAAACATATCCAAGCATTTTTCCATTGCCTCCCTCCCTGTATGGATGTGCTGCAGGAGCTTCCCAGCCTGGAGGATGTGGCACAACAAGTGAGGGAAAAACCCCATTTATGGCCTTAAATTGTACATGGGGTTGTTCAGATTCATGAGGAAAGAACTTTCATCCCTCAGGAGTGGCCAGGAACTGGGATGAGCTGCCCAGGGAGGTGGAGGTGTCACTGGAAGTGTTCAGGAGGTGTCTGGATGTGGCCCTTGGGGTGATGATGATGATGGTGGTGGGACTGGATGATCCTGGAGGGCTCTTCCCACCTCGATTCCACAGCTCTGGGATTTTGGGATGAGTGGTGCCAGGCCATGACGAGTGGAGAAATTGGATTTCATCCAGGTGCTCAGAGCCTTTCCCCACATCTCCTGCAGGGAGCTGTGCTGGGGTTAAACTCTGCTGAAATCCCTCCAGAGCCCCAAATCCCGACCCTGCTGCTTTTAGGATTTTAGGTTCTTTTAGGATTTTCGGTTCTGCAGGCAGGTGGGAGTTAGAGACAGCCTGGCTTGGATGGGAATGCTCCCTGTGGCTGAATTTTTGGTGCCTGTGAAAGACACAAAAACACCCACAAAGTGAACTTCTCCCTCCGTCCGGCTCCAAAAGACACCGCTCCCCAAACGAACGATTAATGCCTGAAAAAAGCCTGAAAAATGGCTCTCCCTTTGACCTTTCTAAGGTTTGTCATTTAGTTGACATACCCATTACCTCCAAAATCAAATGTGTTTGTCTAAACATTATTCTGATGTTTGCTTTGGGCCCCAAAGGTCAGACAGCTGACCACTAACTCGCTGACAGTGATCAATTCTGGCTGAAATCCTGTCACTGGGGCTGTTTATTCCACGATCCATCTCTGCTTTGCCAGCCTCCCCCGCCACTTTCTGCTGTTGAGGCGCTTTTAAAGCTAACAATAATCCAATTTGGGATTGATCAATGGCAGCGTGTGGTCAGTAAGCAAAATGACAAAGTCTGCGTGCGGCCGCTGACCACAGGCTGGGGATGTTTCACATGATTGCAAATTGAATGTATGGAAATCCTAATCCTGCTCTTCCAGCCAGGATTGCAAACTGAATGCATGGAAAGGGTTCCTAATCCTGCTCTTCCAGCCAGGATTGGAAATGGAATGCATGGAAAGGGTTCCCAGTCCTGCTCTTTCAGCCAGGAGGAGCTGGTGGGAGCCAGGATTTGTGTGCTCAGGCCTGACACTTCTCCTGTGAGGCAAATCTGGTTCCTCAGGTGCTTGGTGTGAGGTAAAAACTTTTCACAAAGGGGTTTTGCTGGAGTGCTTTTCCCAGTAAATCCTGCTGGGAATTCAGCCTTGATGTTGGGAAAAGTTTGTGGTAATTACTGGGAGTAACTCAGGAGATAAAACACCACTCACCTACACTGAGCTCTGAGTGTACTTTTATCCAAAGTAGCAAGAGGAGAGAGGGAAAGCTTCTAATTCTCTGGGTTTATAGGGCTTTTATTTAATGGGGAGGAAAATTGAATATCATGGGGTTGTTCCCTTCTTTTCAGTCAGGTAATGCAGAGCAAGGGCAGAACAGGGAGAGGGAACAATTTAGGAACAACTTTCTGTGCATGCATGGAGAATATATGGCCCAAATCACTGCCAAATATTCTGGTACCATTTGGCACTGGCACAGGTTGCACAGGGAGGACTTAAAGAGCTTAAAGATGACCCTAAAAATCATCCAGTGCCATGGCAGGGACACCTCCCACTGTCCCAGGCTGCTCCGAGCCCCAACGTCCAACCAGGCCTTGGGCCCTGCCAGGGATTCAGGGATGGAATTCCATCCCAGCCCCTGCCCACCCTGCCAAGGAACAATTCCTCATCCCCAAGATCCCATTAAATCCTACTTTGAAGCCATTCCCTGGGTGCTGTCCCTGCAGACCTTGTCCCCAATGGGCACGGCCCCGAGGCTGCCACAGCTCCAGGAGCTGCCAGGGATGCCCAGGCTGGGCTTGGTGGGCTCTGGGCAGGGCAGGGCTGGCATTGATGGTTGTGTGGGTCTCTTCCAGCTCAGAACCTTCCATGTGATAAGATCCATTCCATGTGATAAGATCCATTCCATGTGATGAGATCCATTCCATGTGATAAGATCCATTCCATGTGATCAGATCCATTCCATATGACAAGATCCCGCTCTGGGCCTTGGCTGCAGTTTCCACCCTGAGGAGTTCTGGAGCCAGGTCCATGGCGTGTCCGCTCCTTGTGACAATAACGTAGGAGAGCTTCCCTCCCTGCAGCTCCCCAAGGATCCTGGGAAGGGACTGAACTCTTGGACGTGTCCTGGAGCCTCTGTTCCAAAGGACAGGGCACCATCAGTGGCAGGAGATGGTGCCTCTGCAATCCTTTTTCTGGATTTTGGTGACATGTGCCACATGTGCCACAGAGGTCAGTGACACTCTCAGCAGCCTGGGGACATGGTGACACCATCCTTTTGTTGTCAGACTGGGAGATTTTAGATATCTTCCACCTTATCATGGATAATTTTGGTGGGATGTTTTCTGCAGGATGCTGGAAATTCCTCCTGAGAACAGCACCAAATTTCCCCAGGGTTTTATGGACCTTGACTCATTCCTTTCTTCTGAAATTGCCTTTTTATTGTGCCTTTTAATCCTGTAAAATTTATGAGGCAGACTTGAGTCTCAGAGCTGCAGCCAAGCTGAGGGACAGAGTTCCAGGTCTGGAAGATTTCCCCTTCTGCTGTTGTTTCTCCATCCTCCTTTGTCCTGATGAGGAGCAAAGGGAAAAGTGCCCTTCCAAGAGGCACTTCCAGCAAATCCTTGGCATCATCTTCTAAATCTCTTGTGTTCCATTGTTCTTTTTGCTTAACTCATCCTTCCTCCCTGTCCTGATTCCCTTGAAGGAACCTCTCCATGCCATTTCGTTTGACAGGAGGGAGAATCCTTTTACTTTTGATAGGATGAAATAGAATTTGTTTCACATTTGAGCTGCCTGCTAAGATTCCAACAGCAGAGTGTGCTGGAAAACAAACCAGCTGGAGATCATAGGACTGAGTATGGATATTTAACTTTAAAATTTAGGGATGTGAGTTGTACTTGTGAATTGTGGTGCTCCAAGCCTCATCCAGCCTGGCCTTGGACACTTCCAGGGATGGGGCAGCCACAGGTTCCCTGGAAAACCTGTGCTGGGGCCTCCCCATCCTCACAGGGGAGAATTTCTTCCTAAACTTGAACCTAAATTTCCCCTATTTCAGTTTGAACATAAATTTGAACCCAAAATAACATCGAACATTGATGTACAAGATCTGCTGCTTGCCTGAATTTCTTTTGTTCCTCATTTCTGAGCAGAGTTCTCCGATTGGCAAATCCAGATAATGCTGCAGCAGAGAAGATTTGGATTCATCTCAGCTGTGCCCAGATCATATTTCCCTGCATTCCTCCAAACAGACATTGGCTTGTTGTTAAAATAATAACACATCTCAGCAATATAATCTGCCTTTGATAGCTTGTTCAATAGATTTGTAGAATGTAATTAAAGCATATCACTACAGTGACAGCAAATTGATGACCTTTTAATTATTTCAGGAGAGCTGAGTGCACAGTCCTTTCTCACCTACCTGGAGAAAACAGGGAATGCTTTGTGAGGGAATTATACATTGAAATGTGGAAAATTCCTTTTGTTTTTCACTTTGAACTGGGTTATCCAGGCCGGGTGTGAAGGGATGCCCACTCTGTCCCAGTGGATTTTCTTAGGAAGTTTGTGCAGCTGAATCCTTCAAATCCTGCAATCCATGGCAGATGATGAAAATCCCAGGTAAAGTGGATGCCCAGGAGGATCAGCCCAAAACTCCAAACCCAAAGCAATGGAGGATTTGTTGGGCATTTGGTCGTTGTCACCTGTGTGAAAAACGAGGAAACGATTCCCATTAATTCCCACTGTTCCCACTGATGCTGCTCTGCACAGCTGATTCCCAAAACCCTCAGGAAGCCAGGGACCTCTTATTAATGTGGGAATCACAGGAGGAGGAACAGAATTCCAACACTTTGGGGAACACCATTCCCTGAAACAAAACTCCTTCGGAATGCTTTGCCTCCTCAGCCTTTGCCCCCTCAGCCTTTGCCCCAACAACCAAGTGCAGAGTGGGGGTTGAACAAAGCTGAAAAATGTGGGAGATGCTGATGATTTTTTTTTCCCTCCCCCTTAATGAAATTAAAGCCAGCCAGTTAATCTTTAGCAGGATTTTTAGTCATTAATCCCAGAAGGAAGCAGGGCTGCTTTATAACAAAGCACCTCAAGTAAGTGATCTTGATTTATTTTTGTGCACGGGGAACACACACTGGGGCTCAAGGAGCTTTTTATAATTGAAACAAGCTTATGATTCTCTGTCAAATAGTTCATTCTGGGCTTGTTCTTGCCGAGTTTTTCCCTTTTTTCCCCCTTTCCCCTGGCCATTTCCAGCAGTTTGAGTGTTTCCACTGCTCCATCCATGTCAAAGATTTCCATTAAGGGGCTTCCTTTATTATGAGAGAGACTTTCAGCTTTCTTTTAAGTGCTGGGAAAGGGGCAAGAGGGCTGAAGTGAAGGATGATCCCCAGGCACTTTTCCACATCCAAACCCCAGGATTAGAGCAGATCCAGAGACCAAAAAATTCCAGGGCTTCCCATAGAACTGCAAAGGAAAATGTGCCACTCTTGCTGGGTGAAAAAGCATGGATGAAGCCATTCCAGACCTCCAACCCAGGCATTTTTAAGAGGAACAACCCAGTTTCAGACCATTTCAGACCAGTTATCTAACCCCCAAAGTCCTGTTGTGAGTTACACCATCCTTTTGGCCAGGGCAAAATGGCTCCACGAGGAAAAAACATTCCCTCCTTTGTTCCAGAACCTTGGCATTTCTTTTTCCACCACAGCTCCTTGCCCAAACCAGAGGGTCTCAACTTCAAACAGGAGCAGCTGTGCCCTCTGGAGCTGCCACAATTCCTAACAGATGCTGGAATGTCCCTGCACTGCATTGTTGGGATGGAGGCTGCGTGTGAGTCATATTCCATCAGGACTTGGGATCAGCCAAGCTGCAAAAACTCAGTGACAACACCAAAATCCACAGGTCCTGCCACACTTCCAGTGGGATGCCCTCACCTGAGCATCCCCAAAATGCAAAAAATTGACATTTAATCATCAGAACATTTTTCCCCACCTCAATTCCCTTGCTTTGCTTTCATTAATGCTTTTTGACCAGAGCTTTTGTGGTTTAATTTCCTGTAGCTATCAAGTGACAGTGAATCAAGCAAAGACCTTAACCTTGGCTCCCTTTTGCATTTAGAGCTGTCTGGGTCTGACAGTTTTAAACTGGTGTTAATCCCCCTCCCTCTTTTCCCCTTCCTCACTCTGTGTCTGCTCTTTCTTGAAGAATATCAACCTGCACCCCCTGAGCTGTGCTGATGGACTGGGATTGTTCTGAGCACCAAGGAAAACAAGATTTTAACTACAGCCAAGAAAGATTTGCTTTGTCCAAGTGCTCTGGGAATGTTCTGGGCAAAAACTCCTCCCTGCCTGGAGCAGTGAGTGCCTTGTGTGAGGTGGAGGATGCCCAACACAGTTTTCCCCTTTCCCCTTTCCCCTTTCCCCTTTCCCCTTTCTCCTTTCCTTTCCTTTCCTTTCCTTTCCTTTCCTTTCCTTTCCTTTCCTTTCCTTTCCTTTCCTTTCCTTTCCTTTCCTTTCCTTTCCTTTCCTTTCCTTTCCTTTCCTTTCCTTTCCTTTCCTTTCCTTTCCTTTCCTTTCCTTTCCTTTCCTTTCCTTTCCTTTCCTTTCCTTTCCTTTCCTTTCCTTTCCTTTCCTTTCCTTTCCTTTCCTTTCCTTTCCTTTCCCTTTCCCTTTCCCTTTCCCTTTCCCTTTCCCTTCCCAAACCTTCCCAAACCTTCCCTTCCCAAACCTTCCCTTCCCTATTTTTCAGCCTGTTGACTTTAGTTTGTGGAGCCTGCAAACTCTTTTCATGCTCAGCTTCTACAGCCACTTGAATTTTTATATCTTTTCCCTACAAACATGTGGAGTTTTTTAAATAAAATATTTCCAAAAGGGATTTGAGGAGTTTTTTGGGGTGATGATATTAGGATTGAAGGGTCCTGAATGTCTCCTCCAACTTTGTTGATTCTGTTTTTGTAAAGGACGTGATTCCTTTCACAATATTTTCTATCTCTGCTCCTCTTCACTGCTCTCACTCCCATTTTCACGTTGCTGAATTCTGTTTCAAGTCTGTTATTTCAGCCTCATCTCGCTGGAATTTTGATCTCAAAATCAGGAATTCTCTGGAGCTCAGGGTGCTCAGACTCGGATTTTGAGGAGGTTTTGGGGAAATGCCCATCCCTGCCCTGGGAGCTGCGGTGGAGGCGATGCTCTCCGAGTTCCCTGGCTGCATTCTGCCTTCCCAAAGGACTTCAGCTCCCTTTCCCCACCTGCACTTCTTCCAGCGGCCTTTTGGTGTCATTCTGTCATTGACACAGCGAGCCAAGAGCTGGGAAACGCTTCTCTCTCCTTCCCAGGTCAAGGCAGAGGCTGGAGCAGATAATTCCTGCTGGGAAGGCACCGAGGTGAGGAAAGGATGGAGTTCAACCTCCCCACCCGGCCCAGATCCTACTAAAATCCCTAAAAAAAAGGCGCGTCCATCCCTCCCAGGCAGGGAGTTTGTGAGTTTAGTGATGCTCAGCCAGAAATGAGGTTTGCCGAAAGGTTCAGGACACCCAGAGCTGGCCCTGCCTCGGATCTGCCCGGCTCCTGGAGGACAAACCAGGGATGCTGAGGGCACCTGGAATGTTCGGCTGGAACAGGGGGGACAAAAAGTCCAGGAATTCAACATCCTGCTGGGAAATAGGACCAGGAACTGAGGGCTAAGAGGCGACAGCACACGGAATTTTCTCTGTTCCCAGGTTCCTGGAAAGCTCAGGATGCTCCTTTGTCCCATGGGGAGAAGATTCCCAGGAGAAGGCTGAGGACACAGGAAATAAAAATGTGGTGGGGCTGTGCCACCAACAGATTTTTTTGTAGTTTTTTTAATTCAGCTGGGAGACGAAAAATTAGCCCATAGGAAGTTTTCATAGCAATTTTCCTAGCAATTAAATAATTTTTTTGAAAGAGGCAAATTTACCATTTGCCTTTATCCAAGAGAAAATATTCCAGCGCTCATAATTATATGTGCATGGGGGAATGGTGCAGATTTTTTGCAGGATTTTTCCTCCTGGATTGAAGGAATTGGTGGTTTTTTTGAGCTTTAAGTGGTTTAAACAAATAAAATTCACGTGGGGAATGTGCTGGAGCAGGTGGGTTGTGCTTCCATGGACAAATCCAACCAGGATCTGCTGAGGAATTGCACAACACCTGGAATGAGAAATATCCAATGGCTCTTCCAGGGTCTACAAAATGAGGAGGCACTTGAGAAACGCTTGAGAATTATTTGAGAATGAAAGTATTCCTTCCTTTTCCATGGATTCCTCCTGCAGTTTTTCCTCTTCCTGAAACCTGCTCTGCCAGCAAAGCCTTGCATTTGTGGTAAAGCATAAAAAAGTGCCTTTTTTCCCCCTTTAATGAGCTTTCATCAAAACATAATTTTGCTTCCTGTGAGCACAAACAGTTATTTATGACCACTGGAAGGGCTCTGCTTGAATGCTTGTATTAAATAACCCCAGGAAGGGCTTCATTTTCCTCCAGGCTTTCATTAAACGCTTCTAGAAAATTTGGAAGAATTAGAAAAATTATTCCTTTCTTCCTCCTCTTCCCTGTGGGAATAAATCTGTCTCTAGGAATGGGAAGGAAATGGATACAGTTGGATACCAGACACCACATTCTGCAACAGATCAGAATAAGATTGCTAAGGAAATAAAATGGGGGGGAAAAATCTTTAAAGAACTTGGACAGATTTGCATTTTTGCTGCCTTTGTTTCCTAACCTTGTTGGATGATATCCTCCTTTTCTTGAAACTCAACATGGTGCAAAATCCTTAATTACGAGAATCTTTTTAGAAAAAAAGATTTATGATGATCTGCTGAATCATCCAGTGTTAGAATCTGAAATGCAGGAGACTTTCAGAACTTTAGACCTGGAAGCCAAAGCTTAAAATTCAACCCAGGATTTGATCTGAGACCTTGGAAAAAGCTCCCAAACTGAGGAGCTGGAAGTGAGAATGTGGATTTATAGTTTAAAGCAGAGACAGGTTAAGCTAAGTAAAGGAAAGTTTAAAATTTTAGAGTTTAAGAAATTTAAAAAATAAAAGTAGTTAAAAAGTAACCAAGGAGTTTAGAATGCAGCACGGTAGGTTTGTGTGTCATAACATAATTAACTAAAAAATCTTACACTTATAGCATGAATCCATAAGACCAAATACTGAAAGATTTAGTCAAAAATATAAATACCCTTGTTAGCCGTGTTTTATTAGTCAATAAATCCTTAAAATATCTTGTAACTAAGGGTCTTGTGACCTTTTAAACCATATAGTGAAAATGTGAACCAAACTCACCCTTCCTGTAAAAAGATAAAACCCTTCTTGCAAAAGATTTTAAAATAATTCACATCACCTAAAACCACTCAGAAATCCCATCCCAAATTCCTCACAATCCAGGGAGAATTTTCCAGTTAATGGGAAAAGCTTGTGCTGGAATTTTCCCTGCAATTCCCAGGATGCAGAGGGACAAAAATGCTGATCCTGATGCATTTCTTGACTCAGGTACCAGGAGTTCTCAACCTGCTCCAGAACAAGAGAATCACAGAATGGGTTGGGTTGGGAGGGACCTCAAATCCCACCCAGTGCCAGCCCTGCCATGGCAGGGACACCTCCCACTGTCCCCAGTGTCCAGCCTGGCCTTGGGCACTGCCAGGGATGCAGGGGCAGCCCCAGCTGCTCTGGAACAACCCCCAGATGGGGGATTCATCCCCTTTTCCATGCCCAGTTTCCCCAGTAATTTAGGGCAACAAAGAGGTTCTTGTTGACTTCCACAGGGTTCACAGCACCCCCAGCTCTCACCCTGTTCTTTTGAGTTCTTCTAAGCCTTCTGATGTTTACCTTCTTGTAAACAACTTTCTTGTACAACTTTGTGTAAATAATTATTGTTTCGCATGATTTTCTGGAAGAGGAGAAATTTGATGGGCTGTTGGTTTGTCCAGCGTCATTGGAGAAGTGGCACTGTCATCCTCCAATCCACTGTTACTTAAAAAAATCTGTAAATGTTAAATTCACAATTAAACTTTCTCTCTTTTTATTTTGGAGATTCCAGTGTCTGTGTCGTTTCATTTTGTGTCCTAGAATGACATTCAGCAACCTCAGCTGGCGCCTTCACCCGCACCAAGGAGCAGGGGACACGGCCCGGGGAGTCTTCTCCCTGTCCATCCCAGTGCTGCCAAAATTCCTGACCTTTGCTGGGGAATTTTTCCATGGAAAGGGAGCTCAGGCCTTGGCAGGGGCTGCCCAGGGAGCTTTGCAGTGCCCATCCCTGCAGGTGTGCCCTGGAGGTGGCACTGAGTGCTCTGGGCTGGGGATGAGGCGCCCATGGGGCACAGCTGGCACTCCATGGTCTTGAAATTCTTTTTCAACTTCAAACTCTTTTCCAACCTCAAACTCTTTCCAAACCTCTTTTCCAACCTCTTTCCAACCCAAAGGCTCCATGGGCTTGAAACTCTTTTCCTACCTCAATGTATCTGTGATTCCATAAAATATTTTGGATGTGGTTTTTTTCATTTTATTTTATTTGAGGTCTTTCCTCCAGCCCCTTCAGCCCCTTCAATGCCCATCAGGTGCCAACAACTGGTTTGTTCTGCTAGAACATCATTTTTGTTTCTTTCCCAGCCTGATTTTCAGTGATTTTCCAGCCTGATTTTGGAGTTCTCTCAGCTGCAGGAAGAATAAAACCTGGGGCTTTTTAGTCCTGTACCAAGGTGCTGGCCCATTTCCATCAACCCAATTCTCCACAGAGACACCAGGCAGAAACCTTTTTTCTCAACCAATTCTCCTCTTAAACTTTGGTTTGAGGTTTCGTGCTGAGGTTTGGAGCCAGTCACATTTTGCCAACAGGTTACTCAGTCTCTGCAGAGTTCCACCACCTATTTAAGGTAGAAATATCCCAGCTAGTACATAATGCATGGGGCCTGCGTGCTCCAAACCACAAGTGGCTCAAAAAAGCCCGAGCGGTGAATCCTGCTGGGAAAGTTCAAAATAATGAAAGAACAGCCACTTCTTGCTGCCTGTGACAGCTCTATTTGTGAGGCCAAGCCACCCGGGGAATATAAAACTGAAATATAGTTAATGAGAGCTTTCAATCAGTGCTGGGTACTCGGAGGTTGTGGCAGTGCCTTCTGCTGGGATTGCGGGGCTGTTGAGCCAGAGGAAAATATGTGGTGCCTCTTCAGAAAGGAGAGCAGGTATTTTGTATTCTTTTTGTTGTTGTTTTATATATCTTTGCATATGTTCTGAAGGACCAGAACTGGACACAGCCCTTGAGGGACAATCCCTGCCCTGCTCCTGCTTGATGCACAATTCCTCATCTTTGTCCTCCTTCCCACCTGGAATTGTGTCCAGAATTGTTCAGACATGAATGAGCCCACTGCCATCCCTTAAAACAGATAACCCAGAAAAGGTTATTTCACATTTCCATTGTTGTTTCCCCGAAAGCTCTGGAGTTTGCAGGACGAAGCAGCAGGAAAACCTGGTGCTAATGGGAACGGATGGATTTTTCCACGCTCCTCAAGAAGCGCAAAAGCAGCTGCTACCTTCGTGTGGAACGGTGTCTGTGATGGGCCTGGGCCTGCTCCGGGCTCCTCTCCTGCTCTAATGGGGGCACAGCAAACATTCCCTGCATCCCCCCGGGGAGCAGTTCCCAGCCCCTCTTCATTTGAGTGATCTTCAGGTTTCTTCCACGGGGCTCAGAACCAGCCAAAGTGCTCAGAGTCAGCTCTCATCTCCCCCGCCCCAGTAAATAAGGCTGGAATTTAAAAAAGCCCATTAGCAATCAATCCAGCTGGGAGGTTTAATTTCCAGCACACGCTTGTTTGGTTTGATTGTTCCACGGCCCGAGAGTTCCCAGGGATTATTCCCTTATTTTTCCATTTGCAGCATTTTTTTTTTTGGGTGTGACCTGCCCCCTCTCTGCTCTCGTCCACCTCCTTGGAGTCACTGGTTTTACTGGGACAAATGGGATCAACTGCACAACGCCAAGGGAAGGATAAAAAAAGGAATTTCCCTTGGGATGGGGAATATTCCCAGGGCCAATCCTCTGCTCTGAGCTTTCCACCTGGGGAAGAAAAGCAGGAGCTGCTCCAAACCATTCCAGGATGCTCCAATCTCCCTCAAAGCTGCTCCTCAGGATAAAATCCAGCTGCTCCATGCAGTGGTTTTATAATAAATTGTATTTTCTGTACCTTTATAGCCCAAACACTCTTGGGGTGGATGCTGAAATTCCTCATCCTGGTCATTTCCTATGGGGAGAAAAACATCTTGGCTTAAAACAACAGAAATAATCAGAATTAAAACAAAATAAAACAAAACAAAACAAAAAAAAAAAAACAAAAATAAAATATTTTAGGATATAATAATGAAGCTGTTGGTGGTTTTGTTTTCTAAATTTAGAAATGGAATCACCTCATAAGTGTGGGGAATCTTTATATTTTGCCATGAGAAATTGGTTTTGCCGTGGTGAGACTAAACAGCAGGAATGAGATCAAGATCATCTTTATTTAAAGTTAAAGATCAGTTAAGAATCAGCCTTAAAGTGATGAGAAATTGGTTTTGCTGTGATGAGACTAAAAGCAGAATTAAGATCAAGATCAGCTTTATTTAAAGATCAGTGAAGAATCAGCTTTAACTCAAGAGTTAAAGCTGGTTTATTTCCTTCCCAGAAATATCCAAAATTGCTTGTTCTGTGTTTCCTGTTAAGCAAAACCTGTTTCACCCAGAAAAAATGGAATCTTGGTGGTCTCACTGAGATTTATGAACAGGATTTGGCGTTTATGTCCAGCAAAAAATGTGAAAACAAAGATTTGAGGTTTAAAAACAAAAGCAGAAAGTCACTAAAATGTAGAATGAAAATTTATTTTGAATTCTGGGATGGAATATTGTGAAAACCAACAAAACAAAATCACCCAAAAGAAAATTCAATTTATATAAAGCCTCTCTGTAAGTTCAGATACTCAAAAATAAATATTCTAAAAAGAAATTAATAACCAAATCAAAATATGAATGAATATTCTCGCTGCACGCTGACACTGCTATAAGTAGAAGGATATTGATGTAATAAATCAAATATTTCTAGAAGGAATTATCTATCAATCAACACAATTATAAAAGAAAATCATGTCCAGACCACAGAAATTTTGTCTTGTTAATTTAAAAATCCAGCTCAAACCGTGGCTGTGCTCTGGTTTAAACTGAGTCTAGGTTTTCATTAATTATTAATTAATCATTATTTAATTAAGACATACATTTAGCAGGCAGGTAGGCAGAATTCCATCAGAAATTATCCTTAAATACCCAAAAATTCAAGCTGCAGCCCACAGTTTGAACGGAGGTGAGGATGGATTTAAAGGGAGTTTTTGTTGGATTAAAGGCCAAGGAATGTTTTAGTTGTGGCTTAAACTGAGTATTAATTGCTCATCAAATATCAAAAATTCAAATAAAATCAAATTTTATCTGGTTTCAGCTTTTAAATCTAAGGTAGGTAAGAGGATACAGTGAAAAAAACTTAATAAAGCAGCAAAATCCTGAATAAAAATGTTTTAAACTTAATTAAAGATCCTAAATAGGATTGAGTATAAAATAATCCCTAACGGGGACTAAATTTGCAATTTAGATTAGAAGTCCAGAATAAAATCTGGATTTTTATTATTTATAATAAAATTATAATTATATAATTATATAATTAAATTATAAATATAATATATAAAATTATAAATATATAATATTATAATTAAAATAATTATAAATTTATTTTAAATAAAATCTGGATATTTATTATTTATTATAAAAATTATCTTGATAAATCATATCTATAATCTTAAGAAAAAAATTGGACTTTTTTTCCTCAGAGTAATATTCCTGGGCTAAAACATTTGTTTATATTTTCATTCTCAGCCTCTTCCCCAATAAACTGAATTTTCCTGTCCAGTTTTACTTCTTAGATTTAGGGGTACAAGGTGACCCTTTTCAGTGAGGAATTCTGGTGTCTCGAACAATGGATCTCCCAATAGAATTAAATCCTTAATTCCATGTTTTCTCCATTCCCTGCAATTTTCCCACCCAGCACTGTCAATGTTACCATTGTTTGACTGTAATTTCCTGCAAAAATAAAATGTTAAATGTTAAAATTTAAAATTGCTTCCTGTCCTGAAAGTTTGAGAGAATGTTGTTCAATATTTTGTATAAATATTTTAATTAATTATTTGGATTCGGAATTTTGAATAAAGAATTCTTTGCTATTATTTAAATTATTTTGTTGAATAGTTCACATATTTCCCATTTTTACTATATTACCAAGGTACACTCAGCAGAGACATCCAGAACTCTGTCTTTAGCAAAGAATTTTAATATTTCAGAAAGAATTTAGCTGAAAGAACAATGGCAATGAGAGAAATGTCAAGAAATTTAATTTATTTCATGACAAAACAGCTTTTTAGGCTGAATTCTGATGAAAAAACCCACAGGGTGGGACTCCACTGGAAAATAAATTATAAAAAGAGGGGAAAAAAGGGTTTTAATACTGATATATTTCAGTTCAATGATAATTTTTGGCACTTGGAGGGATTTGAAAGAGCACAAAGATGCAGCTTCATCCTGGAAACTTTGAAATCTTCCCCCAAAGCCTTTTGTTTGCCCTAATATTCCATAATGCCAGGCTTTTAGAGTCAATAACCCATTAGTAATCAAGAGCTGTATCATTTATTAATTATGCCCCGTATTAATATTTAATCCTTTGGGTTGCCGAGCATCTTTCGAAATCTACTTTTTAATTACATTTAAAAAAAAGATAAATCTTGGAGGCAACCATTAGAAAAGTCATTTTTCGGGGCATTATGGCTTCAATTACTTTGGAGCAGCTGCTTGGGAACTCTGTGGGATGGAGCACTTGGTAAAAGGAGCCATCTCAGCTCCTCTGAAAGCTTCGGGGGATATCGGAGCGCAGGGAACGGCCCCAAGAATTTCCTTGGAGTCTGGAATGAGCCCTGGGAAGGTGGGGCAGGAAGGAGCTGCCAGGGATGGGCGGCCCCAGTGAGGATCTTTGGGGGTTTCCAAGAGTTTTCTGCCCCTTGGGTTGGGAATTGTTGTCCAGAGTTGGATCCCTCGGCTTGGAGGAGGGTCAGGCAGTGAGGGCAATGCCTTGGAAGTGCCCAGATCATGGAATGGGTTGGCTTGGAAGGACCTTGAGGATCGTCCAGTGGCACCCCTGCCATGGCAGGGACACCTCCCAGTGTCCCCAGTGTCCAGCCTGGCCTTGGGCACTGCCAGGGATGCAGGGATGGAATTCCATCCCTGTGGAAGTCCAGAGCACCAGGAATATTTCTGTGTCTGCTCTGGGGTGCACTGACTGTGACTCTCACCCATGGAGAAAGTCTCCTAAGCACCAGAATAAACTGGAATCCACAAAAGTGTGAAATAGGTTATAGAGAGCAGTGTAGGTGTTGAGATCACTTGGTGAGAAATTGAGGTTTTGGGGTTTTCAGTCTGTTGTGGATGGCAGCAAGATGGAGGGCACAGGGTGTTGTCCTGGGTTTGTTCTTCATGCTTCTTCTTCCTCCTTCTCCATGGGTTTGGGTGGCATTTTGTAATTGGGCAGAAAAGTCCCCATTGCAGCTCTTTGGGATCAGTTATTGGGTTAAAAGGGAAAATAATCCAGGTGTCAGTTCTTAATTGGATAGTTCAGTCCTAAAAGACCTTGGAATAAGAGGTTGTTGGCCATTTTGTGCCTTCTGATGAAAAGCTGCAGAACTCACAGTAGTGAGACTGTTTTACTGATAACAAATAATAAACACCTGAGTGTGAACGTGAATTACTGTCCCAAGTGCCTTCAATCCAGACCCAGAGAAACCGACACATCTCAGCCTATCCCCACCCTGCCAGGGAACAATTCCTCATTGCCAAGGTCCCATCAAACCCTACTTTGAAGCCATTCCCTGGGTGCTGTCCCTGCAGGCCTTGTCCCCAGTCCCTCTGCAGCTCTCCTGGAGCCCCTTCAGGCCCTGCCGGGGGCTCTGAGCTCTCCAGGTGAACAATTCCAGCTCTCCCAGAGCTCTGGGATCCTGGTGATCCTGCCCAGCTGAGCTGGAGCCCCTCATGGATCTCCCTTCCATGCATGGAGCTTCCTGGTGGAAGCACAGAACGGGATAAAATCCAAGATCCCAGGAAGGTAAAACTTTCCTGCATAGAGATTTTTATTAATAATAAAAGCCCATCAAGTTAATAATAATAGTAATAGTAACAGTAATAGTAATAATAAAAATAATATTAATAATAATAGTAGTAGTAGTTCTTGACCAGAGCAGCTGTGGCTGCCCCTGGATCCCTGGCAGTGCCCAAGGCCAGGCTGGACACTGGGGCTGGAGCAGCCTGGGACAGTGGGAGGTGTCCCTGCCATGGCAGGGGTGGCACTGGATGATCCTTAAAATCCCTGTATTTAATAACCAAACTCTGATTATTTGGGTGTCAATAAAGCAGAAAGTTTCTTTGAAAGTTGTGGATTTTTGAAGGAGATTTTCTATTTTTTTTGGTGCAAGAATTCCAGGAATTGAATTATTGAAATTATTGAATTTCAATATTGAAATTGATCCCTTCAGTCATGGGAGGAAACAAAAAGTCTTTTTTTCTGAGTACCATTTATTGGAGAATCCCAGTGAATAAGGAAGGACAACCAGGGCATTAAAGAGGAATTATTTGCAGAGTTAAAGGCAGGTTCCTTAAGGAATGTGCATTAAATCCCAAAGGAAATATTCTTACTGGGAGCCTCATGCCCTTAACTCAGTGCAATCGCTCCTGCTTTATATCCCAAACAAAGACAAAAATGGTTTTGGATGTGTTTCCATGAGGTAAAAGTGCTCCTGATATAAAAAGTCCCTGAAGGCTGCAGCCTTGGATAGTCCATGTGACCCAGGCAATATTTAATAATGAGCTCAAACCCAAACACACACTACAGCAAAGAAATTCAGCACCTCATTCCCTGCAAATATTTACATTCAAATCCAAAGTTTTTAATGATTTCCTCTACTTCAAACATAGGATCCCTCCTTGCTCCAAATCAGGCATAATTAGCACAAAAATAAAGGGTTCAATGAAGATGTTTGAGTTGGAAATCACTTATGTCACCAAAAGATAAATGTTCTCCTTTCACAAACATATTTTTGTGTCAAAACACTGGGAAAGAGGAGGAATTGGTGTCAATCTACACAAAACAGTATCAGCAAGGAGGAGGAATTTATGTCAATCTACATTTTTTAAAAAAATCAGGAAAGAGGAGGAACTATTCCTCCCATTTGCATATTATTAAAACAACCTTTAAAATTCCATATGTTTGGCTTGTAGATTGAATTTTTGGGAATGTAGAACTTGTCCAAGCTGGAGGCCCTGGAAAGGGACAACCCTTGTGGAATTCCCAATTCTCCCACCCCTCCTTATGGCCCTCTCCAGCTTCTCCTTCCCTCCCTTTTCCCAGGTGGGCCAATTAATTTATGGAGTGCTGGGGAGTCATTTAACGACCCTGATGATGGGAAGAGGACCATGGAAGGATCCAAGTGGGAATTTCCCTGTGGAGGGGTCAAAATGGGGCACTGGGGATGGTTTTTGCCCGAGGGCTGGGGGAATTTTGTCCCAAGGAATGATCCCTGCAAGGGGGTGCTCAGGGAAAGCGTTTTCCCAGATCCCAGCAGGGAATTCGTGGATTCCCTTTGGAATGTTAACGCATCTCCTCACTGGTTCTTTCTGGTTGATGCTGTGCACACCTGAGGGAGGGAAAATTCTGATTATTCCTTCAGGAAATCCATAATTTTGTCCACCTGATAAAATGGGAAGGGGATTTTTCCATCTCGCTCAGCAACGGCTGGTTCCTGGAATTTTCATATTGAAGGAATGAAGCATTATCCCAAAGACACCGTGGGACCAAATCAGTGCTGAGAACATAATAAATTATTCAGATTTGGGGAGAAAACACTGAGATCTCCAAAAGAAAATACCCCAAATCCTCGTGGAGAGCAGCTGGATGCAACCACGGCACTGCCTCACCTGGGGAGCTCCAGGTGAATCCCACCTTGGAGCACCATTCCTAGTTCCTGGAATTTTCATATTGAAGGAATGAAGCATTGTCCCAAAGACACTGTGGGACCAAATCAATGCTGAGAACATAATAAATTATTCAGATTTGGGGAGAAAACATTGAGATCTCCAAAAGAAAAAACCCGCAAATCCTCGTGGAGAGCAGCTGGATGCAACCACGGCACTGCCTCACCTGGGGAGCTCCAGGTGAATCCCACCTTGGAGCACCATTCCTAGTTCCTGGAATTTTCATATTGAAGGAATGAAGCATTGTCCCAAAGACACTGTGGGACCAAATCAATGCTGAGAACATAATAAATTATTCAGATTTGGGGAGAAAACACTGAGATCTCCAAAAGAAAAAACCCCAAATGCTCGTGGAGAGCAGCTGGACACAACCACGGCACTGCCTCACCTGGGGAGCTCCAGGTGAATCCCACCTTGGAGCACCCAGGGGCAGGACAGGAACGGCCCCGAGTGGGTTCTGAGGGATAAATCACCGAGCTGATCACTTGTTGTGCATCCTCCCCTCACCACAGGTTAATTTTTAATGAGACCCAGCCCTAATGTGAGCCGTAAATCCCCAGGAAAGCGCTCGGGGCTGGATCAGCCCGGCGTGAGGAGATGGAACCTCGCTGCCATTAGCAGGGAACGAGGGACCTTCCCCACCCCACATCCCCTCCCTGCCTCCCTCCCAGCTGCAATGGTGGGAATGTGGGAAGCAAAGCCAGGGCCAACCAACCCCGGGGTCACCCTTGATTCTCTTAATTGAATGATGGCTGCTAATGAGCGAGGGGTTTTAGCACTTTCCTGACAGCTGAGGGACGTTTTCTGTGATTTGGGGGTTATCAAGGCAGGGCTGGGATGGGAATGGAGGAAAAGGAATGGTTATTTGACACAGAGCTCGGAAAGGGTTAATATTGCTGTTTTATTGTATTTTAATATTATTATATATTACTTTAAAATAATATATTATTCCATATTATCTCTTATTTTAATATTATAAATTATCTATATATCTATCTATAGCTATATTGTTTTATTGTTTTATTTTATGTTTATTGTATTTAAATATTTGTTGTGCTTAAATATTATATTTTATTATATTTATCCCAGAATCATTGAGGTTGGAAAAGAGATCCAAGATCATTGAGTCCAGCCTGTGATTGATCCCCACATTGTGGGGAATGGGAATGGAGGGGCAGAAATGGTTTTTTAAAAATGAGCTAGGAAAGGGTTAATATTGCTGTTTCATTGTATTTTAACATTATTCTGCATTATTTATAAATTATATATTTTTTATATATCATCTGTTATTTTAATATTATATATTATCTATATATTGTGCTACATCGATTTGTCATTCTATTTTATATTTATTTGTTATATTTAATATATTGAAATATTATATTTTATTCTATTTATCATAGAACCATTGAGGATGGAAAAGAGATCCAAGATCATTGAGTCCAGCCTGTGATTGATCCCCACATTGTGGGGAATGGGAATGGGAATGGAGGGAAAGGAATGGTTATTTGACACAGAGCTAGGAAAGTAAATGTTGCTGTTTTATTGTCTTTTAATATTATTATATGTTATTTTGAAATCCGATATTATTACCATGTTATCTATTATTTTATTGTTATATATTACCCATATTATTTTAACATTATATAATTCCTATATATCAAGCTATATTTGCGTTATTTTAAATGTATTATATTTAGGTAGCTATTATATTTAAATGTTATGTTTTCTTATATTTATCACAGAATAATTGAGGTTGGAAAAGAGCTCCAAGATCATTGAGTCCAGCCTGTGATTGATCCCCACGTTGTGGGGAATGGGAATGGTTATTTGACACAGCTGGGAAAAGGTTAATATTGCTGCTTTATTGTATCTTCATATTATTATATATTATTTTAAAATCAGATATTATTTCTATGTTATCTATTATTTTAATGTTATATATTACCCATATTATCTATTATTTTAATATTATATAATTCCTATATATCACAACAAGCCAAATCCTTATCAATATTTGTAATTCCAGGTGATAGGAGATGCCACAGAACAACCTTTCCCTGCTGGACTTTCTGGAAAAGTCTCTTTACAGCACATGGGACGCTCTGGACACATCCAGGAATGGCCAAGATCATCTTGACCAAGCAGGAAATTACAAAAATATTCATAAAATTATTTCTGCTCCCTGGAAAACCTCTTCTAAAACTTGGGAAGGTACAAAGCTGAGTTTATTCCTTATGCTTTTATCCAGCAGAAATGAGGAAGCAGCTTTGGAATAATCCAATGACTTTTTCATTAAATTATTATCAACTTTGTATTATTATTATTATTAACAATAACTTTATAATTATTTATTATTAAATTCCAAGAATTTACATTATAATTCCTGTGACTATCCCAAGTGTTTTCATCTCTGCTTCCAAGCAGGTCCATAATCCATGGCTGCCTCTTAATTGGGCAAAATGGGATTTTCTAATTACCTGTGCCTCACCACCTGAAGCAATGCAAAGTTTGGATTTGCAGCTGCATTCCCAACTTCCTGAGGGACTCTGGGAATGTTGGAGCAGAAATCAGCATTAAAATAAAATATAAAATAAGCAGATTTCAAACGAACAAATAAATAAATAAATAAAGCCTTTCTGGGGTTGGAAAGGGAATCATGGCACAGATTTTAGAAGAAAGAACAAATGTATTCCTCTGGATACAGTCAGTATTCCAAAGTACAGAGGGAATTCCCAAGTCTCTGAGGGATTTTGGAATGCTGGATTAGGAATCAGTATGAGCAATAAAAAATATCCAATTTCTGGGTACATAAAAGGAATCACAGCATTGATTCCTTGAGGAAAGAGCAAATATATATGTCTGGATACAGTCAGTATTCCATAGCACAGAAGGATTTCTAAAGTTTTTGGCAATGCTGAATTAGAAATCAGCATTAGAAACAAGCAAATACAGAATTTCCGAGGTTGGAAAGGAAATTTTGGGATTCTTGTCTAGAGGAAAGAACACATTTACATGTACAGTCAGTATTCCCTCATGGAGATGCCCCAGGAAAATATTCCATAGACATTCTCCTTACACACGTTAATTACAAAAAATATCTCAATCAAACATTGTTTTGATGCCTTGGGAATGTGTTTAACATCAGTCAGATCTAGGAAAGAGCTTCCAAGCTGAATTCAATGCAGCAGAAACTGAGGAATCCAAGGGATTTGGGATATTTAAGTATCCACAATTCCATTGGATACAGGCCCATCTCAGCCTGAGCAGTTTTCCAGCTTCTCTGAAGTGAACTGGGAAACTCTGCCTCAGGTGTGTGTAGGGATATTTTAAATGTGTTATATTTTTAAATGTGTTATAAAGTTATCCAACAAATAAATCTCAATTGTTTTTTAGAATGTGGTCTGGAACAGTTAATGCAAAATTAAGCTATTGATTTAAATGCTAAAGAGTGCAGACACTGCAAAAAAGCCCACTCCAAAACTCCATACAAAATGGATGGAAAGTCAGATTTATTTCAGTATATTTTACCTGACTCGTCTGTTAAATTTTTTAAAACAATGTTTAATATGCAGAAAAAAACCAATTTTGGTGAATATCTCCCAGAACTGCCACAATTTTGAAAGCAGTTCTTTAAAAATGTATATTTTTCAAGATAATTATTTTGCAAATGATTGCAGGAAGGAAATATATCAACAATTAAATTAACACAACAAGCTATAAACTGTTTAGCACTGGGCTCCTGTGAATTAAAAGGCAGAGCAGCATTGGCCAAAAGTCAAGGTTTTGCTGACACATTTATTTCTCAGTAAATGAAGACTGTTTAGTTTTAATGCATTTGTGGTTAGCAAGAGTTTCAAAAGATCAATGTAAATTCATTTTGAAGGAGTAAATAATGTCTTAATGAGATTTCTGACAGCAGCTTTCACACCTTAGGCTTCCTTACCTTTCCAAATGCCCAAAGGTGAGCCCGTTTTTCCTGGAATTTTACAATAAACAAATAAAACCAGGCAGGATTTTATGAGCTCTGTCTGAAGCGTGTTTGGGGGAGCTGCAGTTTGGGTTTAACAGCTCCCCTCAGTCCACAGAGTGTTACTGTTCTCCTCCTCAGAGGGCTTAACTCAGGGTGAAAAGGAAGTTAAGTGATCCTTTTTTTGGTGTTAGGAGTTGGTGTTTTAAACGTTTTGTAACTCAGACCCAGCTCAGCTGGGGTGTGGAGCTGCTGAGCTCTTCCACTGGTGAAATCAGAGATCAGAAATCAGGCACAGAGAGTGCACACCAGGGCAGGGATGAGGAGCTGAGGGGGCCTCGTTTCCCACAGGGATGAGGCCACCGGGATGGGGGGTGCCCCAAAAAATCACCCAGGTCTTGAATCAGCAAAATTTGAGGTGTGCAGGAGGGAACATCGTGGAATTTTGGGATGGTTTGGTTGGAAGGGGCCTTAAAAATGCAGTGAGGGACCTCAAATCCCACCCAGTGCCACCCCTGCCATGGCAGGGACACCTCCCACTGTCCCAGGCTGCTCCTGCCTGGCCTTGGGCACTGCCAGGGATCCAGGGATGGAATTCCATGCCAGCCCTGCCCACCCCGCCTGGGAGAAAATTGTTCCTAATATCTGATCTGAACCTGTATTTTTTCAGTGTGAAGCCATTCTCTGTGTGCTGTCCCTGCATCCCCTGGCAATTGTCTCTCTCCAGCTTTCCTGGGGCTCCTCCAGGCCCTGCAAGGCCACCCTGAGCTCAGCCCAAAGCTTCTCCTGTGCAGGTGAACAATGCCAGCTGTGCCAGCCTTTCCTGCCAGCAGAGCCAGACCAGGTTGCTCCAAGCCCCATCCAACTGATGCCTTGTGCAGGCTGCCCCAGAGCAGAGCTGGGCAGAGCTCCAGAATAAAGCAGGGATTTATTCACAGCATCTCCTCCATGGATGCACCTTGGGCAGCACCAGAGCCCAGCCAGGGCTGCACCCAGGATGAACCAAAATGGCCCCAAAATGCACGGCCGGGCACGGGCTCTGTCCCTGGGATCAGTTCTGCTCCATTTGCACCTTGCAGTTCATTGTCCCATTCCAGCTTTAGCCCTGCAGTCCCACCCTGCTTGTTTTTCTCTCTCCAGCCCACGGGGTTTGTGCTCCTGGGCTGAGATTTGGCTCATTTGTCCTTGGTGCCCAGCTGGAGCAGGAATTGTTTTGTCTCCCTGCTCTGTGCACAGAGCTCAGCATCCCTGAATGTGAACCCAGACCCACACACTAAAGCAGCACAGAACCTGAAAAATAGAAAAGCTCAAACCTGGGGCATCACAACCTGTCCTTGAGCACTTCCAGGGATGGAATGCTTCCCACAAGTGCAGCTGATTTTAGGCTGAGCCCAGCAGCTCTCCCAAAGGCTCCAGCCAATTCCAGGGGCTGCTCACAGGACTGACAATGTCCATCTGCTTCGGGGTTCAGGGCACTGCTCCGAGCCAGCTCTGAAGGAAAAACAGGAAGCACAAATCCATCATAAACTGTAAGAAAGTTCTAAAAATACCTTTTGAGCTCGCATGGAAGAGGTTTCTGAAGTGCGACACCCTGCAGCTTGCCAGATCTATAAGGGAGTGTTCTGGCAGTCAAATATAGAGAAATACTCTCCTTCCTAATGACATCCAGCTCCCTGATTTTATTCCTAATTAAGTGGCAGGAATAATTAACTGGATCTTAAAACTGTCATGTCCTTCTGACTGCTCCTCATCCCTGACCTCCAAGCAGCATAACTCAGAGGAAGGAATTGCTAAACCTTGGCAGGAACTCCCTATGCCTCTGGCTCTCATCTCCTGGGGAAGCAAGGTGGTGTTCCATGAGCCATTTTTCAGGAAAAAAGACACATGACCTCAAAATTCCTTCACTCTTGGCTCCTTTGCTTCTTCCTCCTGGGAGGTTGGGGGAAATTGGAGCTTTTCCCAAAGCACCTGCTCTGAGGCCTTCAGAAGAAGTTGTCAAAGGTTGTGACAGATATTTTGATAAGATTCTTCATCACTTTGGCATGTTTGGGATTGGGTCCTTGTTTCTTCATGTGATCCATTCCAGGAAAGCTGATCCTCATGGGAAGTGACACAGAGGGAAAGTGGGGAAGGATCCAAATTCTGCACATTAAAATTGACATCTCCTGTGGTTCCCCATGCCTGATATTTAATTTATTTCCTTGTTTCCTTCTCTTATTTTGAGGGTGGTGAGACCTTGGAAAAGATTTCCTAGAGAAGCTGTGGCTGCCCATGTATACCTGGAAATATCCCAGGTCAGGGTGGATGAGGCTTGGAGGAAACTGGGACAGTGGAAGATGTTGGGGGTTGGAATTGAAGTTTTTTTTTTTTCTAACCCAAACCATTCTAAATGTAGCAATTTCAAACGACTTCAGAACAATTGTAAAGGTGCAACAGTGTGAAATCAGAGAATCAGAGCCCGAAACCAATCCTCCATTGAGAGGAAAAAAAAAAACCAAAAAAGAAAAGCCCAAAAAACCCCCTCCCAAGCTGGAAAGAAATGAATCAAACCAATCAACCTAGAACCAAGCAGGGACAATTAAAGCAGAGTCCATAAAACTTTACAAGGAACTTCTCCAAAAGAGAAGAAAGTCTTGAAGAGTGATCAAATACAACCCATGCCAGTAATTACCCTGAAAGAAAACAATTATCCTTCTCCAAGTGAGCCAGCCCAGGCACCACTGGGGTGTTACAATAATAAGAATGCCCAGCAATTCCAGCGCTCCTGCAGGAAAAGTTAAACAGGGGAAGTGATGTGGAAATGCTGAGTTATTTACCCAAATTAATTTTATTCCAGGGATTTGCTCCCTTTGACCCTTAGCACCCTTTGCATGAAGTGAAGAAATAAACTGGTTTTCAATTCCTTTTCACAAATCCTTTGTTTTTCTTTTTATTCTGTGAAAAATCCACAACTTTTGCAGGAAAGTGTTTTTAAGAAAATACATAAATACACCTCTGCTGGCCTCTGGAAATGTTTTGTGCTCATTAATTTTGCATCTCACCTGAGATTGTCCAAACATGGGATCAGAATTACTCAGGGATTTAAAAGGTTGACAGCATAAAACCCCAAAAGAGATATTGGGCTATCAAGTGGTTTAAATAAGCACAGAAATGCTGGGATTGATGATCCCAGAGGTCTTTTCCAGCCTAATTAATTCTCTGATAAAGCACCCCAAGAAATGGCCAGACTCTGGGACAAATCACACTTTGTGGCCTTCAGAAAGCTTTGGACTCTTTTCTGTCCATCTTAAATCTCCAGGTCTGCTGTTGATTTTAGTTCTGGATCAATGTAGAGAATCAATGAATCAATCCATTTAGTTGATCACCTGAATCTCTGGAATGATTGATCCAATAATTCCTGTGCTTTAAGCACTTCTGCCACTCCAGCTCCACCCTTGATTCGGATTTAGAACTGCGGACGTGCCCCTGACTGTAAAACCGACTTAATCAGTGAATTTCTTAATGAACTCACCCAGAAAGTACAAGAAAGGGTCAGTCCTGCGCTTTTCCCCGAGACAAATTGACCCATAAATCTGACGAGCTTTTTTCCTGACGTTAATTGGGTTCCACTGGTATAAGAAATTCTCCTTTCTTCGCTCATTTGTGCGGCGAGTTCGGGTGCGGTGCCAAACATTTCTGCCGTGCCACCCGCCCAGCCATGTGATTTCCAGGCCCAACCGTTTCTGTGAGACACCACAGGCTGGGAGCTCGCCGTGGTTTATTGCTCCATAAACAACAAAACCCCCTTCAGATATTTCACCAGACTGACTGCTGCTCGCGGAGGGTCAAAGCCAAACTCCCGTTTCAAGGGAATTTTCTCCATTTTTTTTTTTTTTTTGAGTCCTTTCTTCACATCTCAAACCCGACTGGGCCTTGCACAAAAGGCTCCTTTCAGAGCAGTCACTTCTGCTCAAGATTAAGGGCGGTGATTTATGACATTTATGTTGTGCTAGGCAGTGATCATTCAGATGGGAAATTAATGGACATTTCCTCAGCAGTTCCTTGCCAGTTCCTGTGGTGATGTTAATGTCCCATTTGATCCAGAATCCATGGAATAACCCCCTCAGCAGCTCTGAAAAAATTCTCCTTTGTCACTGCTGTTAATCCCCGGGAGGGTGAATTCCACACCCAGACCTGAGGGAGTTTTGTGTCCAAAGCCTGTCACAGGAAATTTGAACACTCCTGGGAGCTGCTGCAGGGCAAAAATACAAAAATTCATGGAAAAACCTAAAAAGCTGGGATAGAAAGGTGGAAGGAGCAGACTTTGGGCTTGAGTATCGCACTGCTGTTGCATCTAACACCCCTTGGTGATGCCTCAGGTTTGAGCTTTTCTATTTTTCAGGTTCTGTGCTGCTTTAGTGTGTGGCTCTGGGTTCACATTCAGGGATGCTGAGCTCTGTGCACAGAGCAGGGAGACAAAACAATTCCTGCTCCAGCTGGGCACCAAGGACAAATGAGCCAAATCTCAGCCCAGGAGCACAAACCCCGTGGGCTGGAGAGAGAAAAACAAGCAGGGTGGGACTGCAGGGCTAAAGCTGCAATGGGACAATGAACTGCAAGGTGCAAATGGAGCAGAACTGATCCCAGGGACAGAGCCCGTGCCCGGCCGTGCATTTTGGGGCCATTTTGGTTCATCTTGGGTGCAGCCCTGGCTGGGCTCTGGTGCTGCCCAAGGTGCATCCATGGAGGAGATGCTGTGAATAAATCCCTGCTTTATTCTGGAGCTCTGCCCAGCCTCTGCTCTGGGGCAGCCTGCACAAGGCATCATTGGGATCTGCAGATTCCCTCTTCAAATTGTTGGGAAGGTGTCTCCTGCAGGAAAAGAGGTGCTGGAGGAGAGGATGCTTCCCCCACTGGTGTGCCTGAGGTATTTTAAGGAGAAAAATTCCGAAAGAGCAGTAAATGTCATTTTAGCTGCAGCTCTGGTGAGGGAGATCCTGCTTTATGCAGAGCCACAAATGGGAATTTTACAAAATTTCCATGAGGAAAAGCATGGAAAACTTTTAGAGAGTGTCCCAAGAGTCACTGATGATTGCCTACATGAGAAAAGCACCCCACAGAGGGGTTTTGATGTTTTATTTTCCTTTTGATCATCTCCTTTGTCAAAACCACATTCTCCAGATCAACGTGCCAGACTCATAAATGTGTTTGCCTTTGCCTGGAAAAGCAGTGATATTCTGCCACCCTGAAAAAAGTGTGGGTTTCCCAAACCTCTGTGATCTCTGTGCTGGTCAGGGCAGGGATCCAGGCAGAACAGTTTGGCCTTAGAAAAGATGACTGAGAGGTTTTACCTCTCTTTGTGGGAGCTCTGTGTGTGAGATTCCAGCTCAGAAGAGAGTTTGGGAGGCAGCTGCAGCTCAGTAGAGGGGATTTATCCAGGGATACACAGAAATCCGTGGGCAGAAATCCATGGATCTGAATTATAAACAGTCATAGGATGGTTTGGGTTGGAGGGGACACCAGAGATCATCTCATTCCACCCCTGCCATGGCAGGGACACCTCCCACTGTCCCAGGTGCTCCAAGCCCCAATGTCCAACCTGGTCTTGGGCACTGCCAGGGATCCGGAGGCAGCCCCAGCTGCTCTGGGAAATCATTTCCAGGGCCTCTCCATCCTCACAGCCAGGAATTCCTCATTCCCAAGATCCAAACTGAATCTATTTATGTCAATTTAAAGCCATTCCCTGTGTGCTGTCCCTGCATCCCCTGGCAATTGTCTCTCTCCAGCTTTCCTGGGGCTCCTCCAGGCCCTGCAAGGCCACCCTGAGCTCAGCCCAAAGCTTCTCCTGTGCAGGTGAACAATGCCAGCTGTGCCAGCCTTTCCTGCCAGCAGAGCTGCTCCATCCTCTGCCCATCCTGGAGCCTCCTCTGGGCTCTGCAGCAGCTCCAGCTCCTCCCTGGCTGGGGCAGCTCTGCAGCTGGGAAATCACCTGAGGGGGCACAGGGACACAATCCCAATCCCATCCCAACCCCAGTCCCTCTCCTGATGCCCATCTGAGCACAGGAGAATCAGGTCCATCTCTCCCCACCAGGAGCCCCAGGGCTGCTCCCCCAGCCCATCCCCATCCCCATCTGGATCAATCCCAGAGGATCCAGGCTGGTTCCTGGCAGCAGGATGAGGCTTTGTGCTCCTGCTCAGGTTTAAATGTGCACTTAAATCCTACTCCTGCCAATGAAATCTAAGCTTCTGCCTAAAGCTGAGCAGTTGATTGAATTGTGGCAATATTTTTCACATTCTGTGCTGCTTCAGTGTGTGGGTCTGGGTTCACATTCAGGGATGGTGAGCTCTGTGCACAGAGCAGGGAGACAAAACAATTCCTGCTCCAGCTGGGCACCAAGGACAAATGAGCCAAATCTCAGCCCAGGAGCACAAACCCCGTGGGCTGGAGAGAGAAAAACAAGCAGGGTGGGACTGCAGGGCTAAAGCTGGAATGGGACAATGAACTGCAAGGTGCAAATGGAGCAGAACTGATCCCATTGAGAGACTAATTCTAATTTGTAGAATTAATTAATTAATGGATCTGAGCTGCTTTTTATGTGTGTGACCCACAGCGAGCTGGGCAGCTCCTGTGTGAGTTTGAAGCACACTCCCAGTTCAACCCAGGACCCAGACACAAGTGGTAGCACAGGTTATGTGGATTTATGGCATTCCCTGGAGGGTTCCAGGCCAATAAAACATTGCCTGGATTACAAAGAGGCCTCCAAAGCCTTTGCTGGAATTTGCAAGGAATAAATGAATGAATGACTGTTGGGTTTATGACTGGAAAACATCTTTCTACGGATGCTGCAGCTCATAGGCTGACATAACCTCACTTTTGCTGTGTTCTGAACAATTGTTTTTATTGTACCCAGGCCAGAAGGCCAAAAATTAAAGGAAGCAGAATGTTGTCGTGGTGCACTGCGAAAATAGTCTGGATAATAGTACAGTTTTAATGTAAATGATGAATTATTATTCCACATGGTTGCTTTTCTTGCTGTAAATAAATCACTTCCTGCAGGACCTGCTCTGGAATTATGCAGCCACCTTGGACACAATGCAAGAAACTTGGAGCTTATCTCAAACTTATCTAAAAGTGCAGTTTCACAGAATTAATTCAGAAGTAAGCTTGAGTTTTCTAAATAACCAGAAAATCTCTGGCTGAGCCCCACATGCAGCAGGAGGTTTCATTCCCAGATGCCTGTGGACACAACCTGAAGCAAGACACAATAAACAAGGATTAAAAATGTGAAAAATGTGAAAAATGAAGTTTCTGTCAGGTTAAAAATGTGAAAAAAATGAGGTAAAAGAATGTGGAAAAAATGAGGTTACAAATGTGAACATCTCTGGATGCTAAAAACATGAAAAATGAAGTTTCTGTGAGGTTGAAAATGGGAAAAAATGAGGTTAAAAAATGAGAACATATTTGGATTTTAAAAACATGAAAAATGAAGTTTCTGTGAGGATAAAAATGGGAAAAATGTGAAAAATGAAGTTTCTGTGAGGGATGAGAGGCCAGAGGAAGAGATCTCAGTAGTGCCCAACAGTTCCCAAAAGGTGAGGGCCCTACCTGGAGTCTGAGCTCCAGAACAGCTCTGGATGTTAAAAATGTGAAAAAAATGAAGTTTCTGTGAGGTTACAAGTGTGAAAAATGTGAAAAATGACCTTTCTGTGAGGTTACAAATGTGAAATATGAAATTTCTGTGAGGGATGAGAGGTCAAGGGAACAGACCTCAGCAGTGCCAACACCTCCCAAAAGCTGAGGGCCATCCTTGGAGCCTCAGCTCCAGAACATCTCTGGATGTTTAAAATGCGAAAAATGAAGTTTCTGTGAGGTTAAAAATGGAAAAAATGTGAAAAATGAAGTTTCTGTGAGGTTAGAAATGGGAAAAATGAAGTTTCTGTGAGGGATGAGAGGCCAGAGGAAGACATCTCAGTAGTACCCAACACTTCCCAAAAGGTGAGGGCCCGACCTGGAGACTGAGCTCCAGAACAGCTCTGGATGTTTAAAATGTGAAAAAAAATGACGTTTCTGTGAGGTTACAAATGTGAAAAATGAAATTTCTGTGAGGGATGAGAGGCCCTAGAAGAAACCTGAGCAGTGCCCACACCTCCCAAAAGCTGAGGGCCACCCTTGGAGCGCGAGCTCCAGAACATCTCGGAGCCCTGTCTGCCCTTGGATCAGTTGGGATAAAGGGATTTTGCTGCCCAATAAGTTTTTTGGAGCTGTTTGTGTGTCAGGATGGAGGAGCCCCAGGAGCAGGAGGGCCAGGCTGCTCCCTGGTGAGGACTCTGATGTCACCCCCATGTCACCCCCTTGTGTGTCACCCCCTTGCCAGAGGGGATGAGCTTTGCTGGCCACCTAGGGTCACCTGGGGTGGTAAAAGGAGAGTTCAGTCCTCTGGGATTTGCTTTCCTGAGGGATTGCCCATCCCACCAACAAAGGGAGAGCATCCAGGCCTTGATTCCTGCTTGGATCCATTCCCAGCTCCTGGCAGCAGGGATTCCTTGCTGTGCCCCCACTCTGAATTCTCATTTTCCCACTGAATCTCCATGGGAGGGATTCCAGCAGCTTCAGCCACCCCTGATCCATTCCATCTCTCAGGAATCAGGGATGTGCTGAGCCCTGATCCCACTCAGCAACCACGAGCTGTGCTCAGGGAATTGCTGCTGTCAGAGTTTGAGATCAGCCCTCGATGGCAGAGCTGTGGTAATTAATACGTAATGATAATGAGGGGTTAATCAAATTAGCAATGCAATTCCTATTAATAGTTTGCAAGCCCGTCTGATCACTTGCATGGCGCCCACTGGGTTGTTTTGGGGGGTTTTAAAGGACATTTCTCCTCCTTGTACAGGAGAACAGGACTTTGGAGGAATTAAGGAGGGAGGGAACAGGTAACTGGGAATAGCAGCAACAACAAATAGAAGGAAAGAGCTGAAAAATCCATGGTTTTGGTTTTATCAACTTATTTTTATCAGCAACAGCAGCAAATGCAAGTTCTAGGTCACTTCACTGAATGGAAAGCGTCCCCCAAAGTGGCCAAATTAAATGGAAATTGAGGCTCTACCTTGAGCTCAAATAAAGCACAGACAGTAGCAATGGCAAGTCCATTACATTTTAATTAGCTGCTCATTAAAGTGTGCCATTCATCTGGGATATTGCATGGCAAGGAACGCCAAGTACAGGAGGGTCTGCCTTGATTTTCTTAATGCTCTCCTTACACATTTCTCTCCACGATTATGATCAGTTTTTCTTAAATTTATGGAGCAATTTATTACCTCAGCAGAGTGGAAATGCCAGGGAATGCAAGGCAGGGAAAAGTGGGTGCTGTTTTTAAGGAATCAGAGTGTCCTGTGAGCCCCTAATTACTGCAGCAATTAAACCCAACAAATCAAGGCATGGAACCATTTAATCAAAATGGACACACCCCACTCTGCTAATTCCATCAAAAACTCATGGAAATCACCAATTTAGCTCAATCTTATGTGAAGAATGAGACTTCAAGCTTGCAGGAAAGGCATCTCCTGGAGCTCATTTGAAGCACCAAGAGAGGGGGTTTGTGTTTCCAGTTTAATGGGCGAGGGCACAAAGCCACGCTGTGTGTTTGGGCTTGGGAGAGCTCAAAGCAGAGCTCTCCTAATTGGAACTGCTCAGATCCCCAGCATGGAGGTTCATTCCAAGGAATATCCTTGCTGCTGGAAAATAGAGCTGCTCCAATTTAATTAGAGAGCAGCTACACTCAGCCTTTGTGATTGGGCCCGTGAATTCCTCCCCGGAGCTGAAACACCAATTTTTAGGAGCAAAAGGGAAAGGGAACTGCTTTCAATTTCCGTTTTATTATGCAGTAATGGATAATTTCCAGCCCAGGAAAAAAAGAGAAAAAAAACCCAACAAAACCAACCCAAAAAATCCAGCCTATACCTGGGGTTAACCCAGTTCCAGCAGGTAATGGAATCTGTTTTCCTTGCTGCAGCTGGAGGGTGATTGAGCTCGACATCTTGATTTTGGGCAAGGCAGTGGAGCAGGAAGAAAATCAGCTCTAGGAAAGTGAGGGATGCTTTGAAGTGAAGGGGAAATGCACTTTGCTGGGGCTCTCAGGATAAGGCCAATTAAAGCCTGGATGTTTTTACATGGCACAGAAAGTCCTGTGCTCGTGCCAAGGCCTGAGGAGGGAGAAACCAGCAGGAATTTGGTGTGTCCTTGTTCCTGCAGCACTGGGAGCTGAGGGTCCATGG